>NW_027497978.1:0-169411 GCF_021521415.1 Bidens hawaiensis | reverse complement strand
GACACTATCAGGAGTAAAGAACAATGACAGAGTTAAAATACTAATAGCAGGTACACATAAATAAAGTTACAAATAAAACATCTAATGTTGTATTAAATGAAATACTCATTATTTATTTATAAATTGTTAATTATTAATTTGACATTAACTTTCATAGTGTAAATGCACAACTTTATTTGTTGTTCTTTTATTAATTTATGATTTATTTAATAATTTAAATTGTTTAACCTGCGTGTTTATACATATCTTAGTTATATAAGATGCATAAGAGCATTCTTAGCTCATCCCCTAAATTTCTGTGAAGGGATTTTGTAAATTATAGGGTGGTGTTGTGAGTGGTTGTGAGAAGAGAAGAAATAATAAGTTAGTAATTTTTTTATAAATTTGGGGATAGTTTGTTTGCCTCATTTATTTTTTGATATTTGTGGAAATTGGTTATGAGTAGAGGGGAGTGAAACTGTAATGATAATGGTAAAAAAATGTTATTTAATTGAACATGATATATAAATATAATGATTTTAATATAATTATAGAGATATGGATGTAGGGAGGGCATGAAATGCTCTAACTGCTTCATTAAGATAGTCAATGCAATTAACAATCTTAATTTTAGTAAAATTGTCCAAAGTTTGGGAGAGAAGTTTAGCTTGCCCACTCGTCAGAGAGCGGTGTTATAATGCCTTCAGCCCCCCCCCCCCCCAATGCTCAACATTTCTTGACCGTCATCCCCATCGAAAGGTAAGGGCAACACATGTCAGCAGCAAAGTAGCGGGTCATTCTTAAATATCGTCTAATGATCCCACTGTTCCCAGTTGATGAGCCATGTCTGGTTTGCCGAAAAGTTTGTTTAGATAATTTTGGTGAGCATGTCGCTCATTACAAGGAGCTTCCGGGGTTTAAGTATAGACATGATTGGTCAGAGATGTCCTTTGTGATGTGTTAAAACAAGCTAGGACCTCGAAAAAAAAAAGAAGCTCTTGTGAATTTCTTGTCGGATCCACTTTAAGGGAGGTCTACTCTCCGACCAGCAGACGTTCTTGTGGTTGGATGGGTAGGGGGGAGCACGCTTGTATAGACCTTACTGGATTATCCCCCATTGTCGGTTTTAGGGATACCGAGTTTGTTGTTAGGCAGGCCGTGTTGATGCGGAATCAGGAAAAATTGCAAAGCATGAGAAAACATGTGCCGAGAATCAATACGTCATCATTACTTTTGCTTTCGATACATTTGCGTCCCTTGCCCTGAAACTGTTACGATTCTGAAAAGAGTCCAGCGGGTCGTGCACAGTAACTTATCGACGCCAAAGAAGTATAACTTTGTTTTCAGTAGAATCGGTTTTGTCTTTCAAAAGAAAGTGGTGACACAGCTTGTTGCTCGCTCGCCTACCTCTCTACTATAATTAGATTATTTTGTTCGGTATACGAATGATTTCTTAAAAAAAAAGTTAGATTATAATTTGTCAACCCATTGATAATTCTGATACCCGTCTAGTATTGGTTCTCTCTTAATATAAAATTTTACTTTGCATTTGTTTAATGAAGTCAACTATAGTAGATTTTATATAAAAAAATATAAACTAGAGATAATATGGAAGTATCTTGAAAATGACCCTTCTTTTGATTTCCATTTCTTATTTTGATTGCTAAATATATAGCTGTCTGGCCTCTCAGTTATTGATTCATAATCTTCCTCTCTCGATTCCTCCCCTTGATCCGATCAGGTATGTATAAATCTTCTTTTCATTTCTTCCATTTGAATTTTAGCGTTTTCATTAATTGTTCTAATCTTGTAGTTAAAGACACCCTTTCAAGTTTCCATCCAATCTATAAGAGCTCAGTTTTGGAGTAGTATCACAAGTCAGTACTTTTTTCTTGTATTCATAAACGCTTAACTTTGAGTTCAGATACTACTAACTATCAAATTGACGCTGCAATTTCAATGAGGATCGATCGATCGACTCATTCATCTATAATATATATGAACGAAAGCCTTTAAAAGCTTTCTGGTTGCTCCTAAATTTTCTGAAACCACCAGATTGTTTTATTTGTAAATGGAGGCTTCTCATGCATTTGACCCGAATTCACGGGTATGGGTCTCAGCAAAGCCAGATAGCTCTCAAACGGGTTATAACATCTCATTAAATTAAAAATTAATCTTACTAAATTTTGATGTGAAAATCCTATAAAGTAGAAATATACTAAAAATTAATATCCGTTTTTTTTAAATATTATTTATAATTAAAAAACAATTTTATAGTAAAAACAAATAAATAGGTCATGTGTCACCAAATCCAGAAAGCTTTTAAACAGGTTATAACATATCATTTATTTGTGAAACACTTTCATCATTAAACCCTAATTGTGTGTTTGGGATTCCTTATTTTTTCCTTCTTGTGACTGATTAACTTTTATAAATTAAAAAGATGTTTCGTAATGTGACTTTTTTAAGTTTTCAAATAAGGAAAAAGGAGGTTTTGATAAGTTTGGAGGAAGTAACTTATCAAAAACAACTTATATAAGTCAAAAGGAGGTGCAAATAAGATTCCCAAACATGGCCTAAGTATTATTAACGTTCTTAAAATAAAAAAAATCAAAAAATAAATATTAAAAAACGAAATACGTAAAACAACCCCCGTAATACAGGAGATAAAACCTAGTTTTTGTATATTCTGAACGGCGTTAATGTGTCTAATATGTTGGTGGGTATATTTTTATGAAGTTACAGAAAAGAGTTTTTAATCAACTTAAGATTTTTTACCCTTTTATTTGGATCTACCTGTTTCCAACTCACCCATTTTACCATCTTTTATGGATTAATTAATCCAGGAAAGGTTCAAGTTGCTTTAGAACATGTAAAAGCGTAAAACATAATTGTATTGGATTTTATTAGTTCCAACTACAATTTTTTGGTCGCTGTCGATCTCAACTAACGAATTGGCTAATAATGATCCCACTTTATATTATATTTATTACCTACGGTTCGCGATTAACAGAATGCTAACGCTGTTAGTTGCAGGTCGTCGGAAAAAGATTTTTGGTTGGAAAACTCACATTTTTCCCGAAAAACTTAACATTTTCGTCCCGAACATCTTTGTAACCTTAGATCAGACCTTTACGAACATATTTCTAGTAAAGCCCCGATTATTGAGGTCACCAGAACTCTAGAACCATCGTCGGAATCGGTTGGTGGTGCTCAAGTGGTGGAGGTAGGTAGTGAGTCAGTTGGTGGTGGTGGTGGGGTTTAGGTGGTGTTCATGTTGAGTTTTCCATAAAAAAATATGACTTTTCCACAAAAAGCACTTTTTCGTTGACTTGCAACAAACATCGTTAGTTTTCTGTTAGTTGCGTACTGTTAGGAACAAATATGATAAAAAGTGAGATCCTTATATCATTAATTAGAACCAAAAGCAACCAAAAAAACGATAGTTGGAATTAATAAAACCAATACATCAAACATAAAATAAACAAAAGAGTGTTTGACTAAAGATACCCCTCTTTTATACGCATTCTCTTAAAAAAAAGCATATAAATATTTTCATATATTTGATCTTTGAAAAAGTTTATTATTTTGGAAAGGTTTTTATAGAAAGAAAAGTTGAAAACACATTTTGTTTAATAAACAACATGTACTAAAACATATAAAACATTTTATTAAAGAATAAAAATAATGTTTTTTTAGATTATTAATATAAACTTTTACAATGTTAAAAACATTTTTAAAAGATAAAAAAACGGTTTGTGAATCGTAAATTTTTTATTAAGTTACATTCTCTTAAAAAAATCCAAAAGCATTTTAGAAATACTTTCTCTAACTAGTATAAAAAGTATTTTTTTTTTGTTGATTTTAAAAATTAATCATATTTATTAAGAACCAATTCTATAAAATTTATAAATTGTAAATTTCATATTCATAAAAAATTCTCTACACATAGACTAATATAATAAGATATTTTACACTCATCTATAAAAGTAGTTATCTTTTGGTGTACTTAACCTGTATAAATTATACGTTTTTTTAAATAAATTGTTGTTTTAGGGATTGTTAGGCAATTAAGTATCGAGATGCCTGACTTGTTAGTTACATCCGAATAATTTAGCATGTCCTTGAAAGTTAAACATTGAGAAGCTCAAAGAGTCATTAAAAGGTGTAGACAAACACATTCTATCTTTTATAAGTTAAGAGATAGGCTTTTAATAAAACCTCCTTAGTCTAGAAAACCATCTGTAAAACAAGTTGACTTTAAATTGATATTTATGCTGGCCTTAGACAATTATACGAATGCATGTTTTTGTGTAGAAAACCTTTCATAAAACAAGTTGACTTTACTTGATATTTAAGTTAAACTAGTATTTGGTTCAACGCATTTCAGCGTGTTACACTAAAAAAAATCATGAATTTTAGTAACATTAGGACAATATAAAAAAGAAAGAAAAATTTTATGCAACATTCAAAGTTGAGAATATAATGTGAAGGTATGGAAATCAAAGAAACCTTGGCACCACCTAATTTACTCTAATACAAATGATTTCTCTCTTTCATACATGAGATCGGTTGATAGGGACGTCCAGTGGTGGTGTACACCATTTTTTACCAAAAGATATTAACGTATGCAAATTACAAATTATGAAAAGCTGTAATGCCAACAAAATTAATAGACATATTCGGAGTGTACTTCACTTTCCATGATCAGCACATTAACATTGTAGGAGATAAGTCACTCAATAATCTAACTATGCTATTAAAGCAAGACAAATTGTCCACATGACCTTTAACTAATCACTCCACATAGGATTCCAAATGTTATGTCATTTATTCCTATTATATTATGACCCATGATCCGTTTTCATATTATAACCCATTATAAAATTTTGAATATATATTATTGTGTGATGCGGGTTTCGAACTCAAGACATTATCTTTCAAACCAAATGTGTTTACCAACACCACTAAAATGGTAATTGTATTTAATTTGTTGACTTGACATATATGAATGTGATTTCTCTTCAATTATGAAACCAAAATTATATTTAATTGTTAACATTTTCATAATTTACAATATGACAGTGTCTTCTCATATCTTTTTAACATAACCATTTAAGATTGTTCATCGTTTCTCTCGTTATTTTAAAATATAATATATTTT
Organism: Bidens hawaiensis; assembly: GCF_021521415.1. Lineage (NCBI taxonomy): Eukaryota > Viridiplantae > Streptophyta > Magnoliopsida > Asterales > Asteraceae > Bidens > Bidens hawaiensis. The sequence goes on along the minus strand of NW_027497978.1, from coordinate 164,268 downwards.
TATTTATTTTCTTTTGCAACAAAACTTGTGTTCCTGAGTGTTAATAATGGAGAGAAAGGAAAAGAAATGAATGGAAAGTAAATAATTGATGTGTTCCTTAGTTTTTTTTAGGAGAGAAAGAAAAAAATAAAGTTGGTGTGTGCCCAAGTTTCATTAATAGAAAGAAAGGAAAGAAAAATGGGAGAAATAAAGAAGAAAAGTGGGAAATGGAAAAGAAAGGAAAGGAAAACTTTATTTTCCTTTCCTTTCTCTTGTTAAGTAAATCGGGAACACATTAGTCTTTGTAAATTTAGTTTTTAAATTTGTAACAACATTTTGTTATCAATATCATTTTTATACACACAATATTTAATATAACAATATCAGTATGAATGCTTTATTTGAAATAAATCAAACATCAAGATTTAGTTTTTAACTTAAAATATAGTGCATAAGATATCAAAAATTTAATAAAATAAGTCATAAATAAATATTATTATATGAAACAATTGAATTTACGTATTACGTATAATAATTTTTTATTTTTATTATATTTTTCACCCATGTGAAACACGGGCTCTAACCAAGTTATATTGTTATAGAAGTTATGCATATCTATGTATGTTCCATGTGTTTAAGAAAACTTAGAAAGATGAACAGGGCTAATAAGAGAGCCGCATACTTTCATTTTTAATATATATATATATGTGTGAGTGTGTGTGAGTCAAGAGATAAAGTCAACAAAGAAGTTACGCATAAGAAGCATGTACCTTAAAGCAAATTATTTTATACAAATGATGAATAGTGAATAACGTGAGTGTAAGACTTTTTGACCGTTTTTAATATATAAATAATTTAAATGATTATAAATTTTTTTTGAAAGGCCAAATTCATTAAATCCAAAAAAAGGACAACTTATAAGAGACAAGAAGCTCAAATACAAACAAATAGAAAACGTATCGATAATAAAACATTATAAACATACTTACATACAATTGATTAGAATGGAAAATTCATGAAATTGAATATGTACCATTTGTCTCATTTAAGGCATTCACCCATAAGAAGGAGGACGCTTTGATATATCATACACCAACTTAGATAGCACGAAAGGAGCATTATTAAAATTTATGTCATTTCTAGATAACCAAACCGTCCAACAAGTAATCATCAAGATAGATTCAACTGCTTGACACACCTCTTTGCTCTTTATTGTTTTACTTGGATATTCAGGAATCTCCCTCACCAAATCAAAATTAACCAATGTGGCATCTTAAACCAGTCATGTATCCCCTTTAATAATCTTGCGATGAATAAAAAGATATTGCGAAGTTTCAACACAATTACCACAAAGCACACACTTCAAGTCCCCCATTATTTTGCCTCTTCTTGATAACGCTCATTAAATGTTGTCTAGTAACAATCTCCAAATAAAACAATTAATTTAATGGGAATCCAATTCATTCAAAAAGTAATGTCAATAACGTGATGATCCAAGTCATCCATTTCCCATCGTAAAGAGTTAACCAAGAAATCTGAACACACTCCATGGCTCCATGCGCCCCTTGCCACATCCAACTATCTGGTTATTTAGAATTGAAATGCAAGAAATGAGATTAACACGGTTCACAAATTCGACCTTAACCTTGGTCGAAGTAGGCTGCCTTATCCACCTCCATTTCCAAGTTATTTCAAACTACCCACCCCCTAAACTGCCACGTTCTTTATCACGTATTATTCATTCCCAAGACACCCAACTAATATTCTCTTTATCTTCCGATCCTCCCCATATATAAGACTCGTCTTCTTTTGCTTTCAAGATGTTTTAGAACCTTTACTGGGACTTTAAAAATAGAAAAATGCTATGTGCCCAATCTGCCCAAAACCGATTTAATTAGAGTCAAGCGACCCCCAAAAGATAAGCATCTAGCCTTCCATTTAGATAACTTTTTGTGAAGCTTTCCCATCAAAGGCTGCCAATTATGGTTCCATATTTGCACAATCGAGAGACTAAGATGTAGGAACGGAAGCTTACCAGATTTACTCTGTAAGAGTTATGCACGTACCCCTTTCTAGTTTCTACTAACGACATATCAACCTTTACACCATATAAAGTACTCTTCTTTAATTTAACTTTTAAACCAAAAGACACATGAAAACATCGCAAGATACAGTTCAAATTCATAAAATTGGAATCACACCACTCACCAAGGAATACCGCATCATTTGCGTAAAATAATTGCAAAATGAGTGGACCGTTTCTAGGTGTTTGAATGCCTTTGAAAAAGCCTTTGGAATTTAGAAAACCTTCCAAAAAACAAGTTGACTTTAACTTGATATTTAAGTTGACTTTAAACGATGTGATACTTAAGTTGACATTAACACGAGTTTAAATAATAATACGTTTAAAATATGTAGACTTAACATATTAAGTAATAATAAGTACTATTTAACTAATCATTTGAAACATATGTCTAACCTACCCTTTTATATATTTTGAATATAGTAAGAGTTAATTATCTGACTGCTTCATGCATATGTGGTTGAAGAAACACTAACCGGACCCCGGGCAGATTACGAGTAACCTGGGGGTTAGATAGATGTTTCCCACGAGGGGTTAAACCCAGAGAAGATGGTTCTTCTGATAACCTGCAAAACAGACACCGTGAGCTTGTCACTGAGAAGGGGGGGCTCCTCCTTGTGACCACCCTCCGGCGTGAGAATCAGACTAGATTGCTCTTTAAATATAAATGTATATTAAGAGATTGCTAGAGCAGATATCAGGTATAATATGATGATAATATGGTAAGATATGATAAGATGAGATGGTCATACCATTTGTGGTATTTATAGCCGAAGGTAGGTTTCCAAGGAGGTGTGGCCGGCTGAATAGTATTCCTGTTCAACCAACAGTGGCCTACGCACGTGCCCTGCTGGTAGTTGTTGGGTAGGCAGCGGCTGATAGTGACCAGGCCTGCTGTGTACCATTCCTTTTCCACCAACTGCCGGCTATGCACGTGGTATGGCAGTAGTTGGTGAGTAGGCAGCGGCTAATAGTGACATACAGTACAGGAGCATGCTGCTCGCCATACTGTTGTCAATAAGCTGTCGTATCTTTAGTCAGATCTTTTGCCCATACCTCGTCAGGTACAGTACAAAAGATCTTCCTGTATCGTACGGACTGGCTTATTTGGGCGGGAGTATTCCCCCTCCCGCCACTGTGCGGGATTGTTCCCGGCTTTGCTCATTCCTTCAGGTGACACTGAGTGATTGAGAGCTAAGTGCCTTGTGCGTGTAGCCTTGCTGCGCGGGTGGCCTTCCCTGATGGCTTGTATCCGAGGCTGCGGGAACAGGCGGAGTCCTTCACCATTGGGAGGCATTTCCTGCGGGAACAGCTTGCGTACTGCGCGTAAGGACGTCACGTCTCTGAGCATGGTTGGTCCTGCGGATCCAGTTGGTTTCTGCGCAGACGTCCCTCTTCAAGGTGAGTCTTGCGGGTCCAACTGGGCTCTGTTGGGACCTACCTCTTCAGTGGTATATTTATATTGTAAGTTCAATCTTTTCTCTCTAAAAATGATATGGATGGTCCAAAAATTTATTTTTGCATGTAACACTAAGGTCCTGTTTGATTCAAGGAATCTTTTAGAAGGAATTGGAATATGTTGATGGAATTAGAATTTGAAAGGATTGAAATAAATTCCTTAAAAAATTGTAATGTGTTTGGTTTGTAAGTTCGTAAAAGAAAGTAATTAAAATGAAAAGAAAAGTCAAATGCCAACTTAACCCTCATACATACTTTCAGCCCAAACCTATTATCCTTCCCTCATCGTCATGGCATACTCATCACATTGTTGATTTTTTTATTGTTTTCATTTAATTTAAAAGGTATTCTGTCTTTAAATTGCTTAATTTTTTGAATTAATTCCGTTCGATTTTTGGGTCTCTTGCATATTGAAATTGGCTGTGGAAGGATTTGTTGAAATTCATCTCGTTTGATTTTCACTTCACATGATTGAAACAATGAAAAAAGAATTGATTCTTCAAATCGTTTGATTTTCACTTCACTTCCATTGTACAATTTTAATTTTTTTTCGTTCTTTAGTAGGTGCCATATGATTTTTGGGTTTGGATTGAAAGAAACTAGGATATTTTGACAATCTTTTAATATTCCAATGGAAAATATAGAATTACATATGAGAAGGAATGCTAAATTCCTTTGGATGATGAAATTTGATGGAATATTTTCCAATTCCAATTCCAATTCCAATTCCAATTCCCTCAAATATCAACCAAACACGCATTCGGATGGAAAGTGCTCAAATTCCAATTCTAATTCCACTTCCAATTCCAATTCCAATTCCTATGAAATCCGTGAACAAAACAGGGCCTTAAGCTTCTTGGAATGAATGTACATTAGTTTTTCCAGTTATAAATATAGAAACATTAGGTAAGTTACCCGTGTAGCACACGGGTGAAATAAATAAATTTATTTAAATAATAACAGACTGTCAAATAAAAAAAATTATGTTCAACAGATATATTATATAGTAGAATGAATTACACATTACATAACATGAAAATAAAAAGTCGTTAGAAAATTGATAAATCCCTAAATATTTTCTTATACACAATATTTGTAGTTTTACTTGTAACTTTAGTTTCTATATCAAACCTTAGTAGTTTCATATTGTTTGTGCTTTTGACTTTAGATAATGCAGTGTATAACTGGTCACGAGTTAAAATAAATTGTCCCAAAACATAGCAACCATCATAGTGGCTGACCGCTTTTATTAATCTTCATTGCAAAACAAAAACAAATTGAAAATTTCATTTTATGAAATTAATCATTTTATCTAAAGGTGTAGGGATTTTCTTTTCAAGTATAAAAAGTGTGAGTTCCAGTATTACTTCCGGATATGATTTCCACTTCTATAACACGGTTATCATATTGTATTTTCACATCATTACATAGACCACTTAAGCAACATCACTTCAACATCGTCTTTCAGGACTAACATATGACTTGACAACATTCGATTTTGAGGCGATTTAAAACATCATGAAACTAATACTTTCTTGTAATATATCATTTTATGTCTGATAGATACCATTTGAATAATGGTAATATTTTAAATCTCCCGTAAACATGGATAGCAAACGTTTGCTAATTTCTTGAACGACCTCATTTTTTGGTACAAATATAACCCGTTCACTAAAGAAATCTATATTTTTGAAATCTTTAATGATAGAAGGATATACAAAGTCAATTTATCATTTAATTAACAATGTGCTAATATCTAACATTTATATTCCCAAGGTAAGAAGTTGTCTCACCCACCTAAAAAACCAAAACATGTCTACTGTTTTATATTTTTGTGAATTTTTAAGTCAATTAAAAAAAGAAGTTGTAATGTCTATTTTTTTAAAACCAACCCATGAACTGGAACTCATTCTAATCATAAAATATTTTGACCTGAACCATGTTTGATATTTTAACCAGGTAAAGAAACTCACTCGTTTAAATTAACAAAAACATTAAAAATACATCAATAGCGAATTTGTATTTTAAGGGTTAGAAAGAAAAAAAAACTTGTAATTTAAAAATATTATTTATATTTAATAAATTAAAGTTTATTGAAATTTTAATTGTAAATTAACCTTGCCTTCATTCAATAATATCATTTTTTATAAAACCTCAATATTAACTAATATAAAATATTTAAAATCTTAATTTTTGAAATCATTATTCAAAATGAACGTGAAAATTGGTTACTTACAAAAACCTAATATTAATAACTAATTCAATATATTTATATAAAACAAAATAATATATTTATGCTGGTATTAGTTTTTTTTAAATCATGAAAGAATTATTAAAAAGAGAAAATGAAAAAAAGAAAAAAAATAAAATATAAAATTATTAATAAGAAAGGGAAATGTATTTAATATGAGAGAGACGAGAGAAAATTTTGTAAGGATTATCATTGTGATGACATGTGATACTTAGAAAGCTTTGTTTATGATATAGTATCTAATCTATAATATATATAATTGAAAACCCTAAAATCCTACATGTCGCGATGTAGTCGCTCCCCCCTTTTATGGAAGCCACCAGATTGCTTAATTTTTAAATGAAGGCCTCTCATTGATTTAACCCTAATTCATGGGTATGGGCCTTATCAAAACCAGATAGCTCTTAAACGGGTTATAACATCTCATTAAATTAAAAATTAATCTTTCCAATTATTTGATAGGAAAATCCTATAAAATAGGGATATACTAAAATTTAATATCCAATTTAAAAAGAAAAGGATATTATTTATAATTAATAAATAATTTTATAGTAAAAAACATAAGCGGGTCATGGGTCACCAAATCAAGATAGCTTTTAAACGGGTTATAACATATCATTTATTTATAAAACCCTTTCATCATCAAACCCTAAGTATGTTATTAACTTTCGTACAATAGAGAAAATTAAAATCCAAAAAATAAATATTAAAAGACGAAAAATGTAAAACAACGACTCTCTTAAGCCATCAGATTGCTTTATTTGTAAATGAAGGCTTCTCACGCATTTGACTCGAATTCACGGTTAAAGGTCTCACCAAACTCATATAGCTCTTAAACGGGTTATAACATCTCATTATATTAAAAATTAATCTCATCAAATATTTGATACGAAATTCATATAAAATAGGGATATACTACAAATTTATATCCTATTTTATTCAAACCTCAAGTATATTAATTATTAACTTTCTTACAATAAATAAAACTAAAATCCAAATATACATATATAAATATTGAAAACGAATAATGTAAAACAACCCCTATAATACGGGGGATAAAATCTAGTATATATATAAACGAAAGCCTTTAAAAGCTCTCTGGTTGTTTCCTAAATTCTCTCAAGCCACCAGATTACTTTATTTGTAAATGGAGGCTTCTCATGCATTTAACCCGAATTCATGGATATGGGTCTCACAAAACCAAGATATCTCTTAAATGGGTTATAACATCTCATTAAATTAAAAAATTAATCTTACCAATTATTTGATGTGAAAATCCTATAAAATAGGGATACACTAAAAATTAATATCCGATGTTTTTAAAAAATGATATTATTTATAATTAAGAAACAATTTTATAGTTAAAAAAAATAAACGGGTCATGGGTCCAAAACTAAGTAAGATTAAGCGGGTTATAACATCTCATTTATTTGTGAAATTCTTTTATCATTAAATCGTAAGTGTATAATTAACTCTCTTACAATAAATAAAATTAAAATAAAAAAAAATATAAATATTAGAAACGAAAAATAAAAACAACCCCCGTAATACGAGGGATAAAATCTAGTAGATTATATAAATGATTAAGACAACTGTTATGGGTGTAAAACTAAGTAAGATTATTCTTATATAAATGCAAGGTTACTTGTTTTAAACAAACACCATTCGCAACTTGATCTCGCAAGTTTAAAAAGCATGGCGTTGATTAAAGATTCGGAGCACCTCCGTATATCACTTCTAGACATTACAATAGCTACCAGAAACTTCACTACACTTATCGGGAAAGGCGGATATGGAAACGTTTACAAAGGAGAAATCTCACTTTTGGGGGCACTTACCAATGTTGCGGTAAAGAGATTAGATGCTCGTTTTGGTCAAGGGCTTAAAGAGTTTTTAAAGGAGATTCATTTTCTCTCCCGATACAAACATCAAAATCTTGTCTCGCTTCTTGGCTTCTGCGAGGAAGAAAATGAAAAAATCCTAGTTTATGAGCATGCAGAGCATGGAAGCTTTGATACGTTTTTATGTATGGATTCCACTTTATGTCCCCTAACCTGTAAGCAAAAGATTGAGATATGCATCGACGCAGCCTGCGGTTTGGACTATCTTCACAACCACGTTGCAGAAAACTACAGAATTATCCATAGAGATATAAAGAGTGCAAATATTCTGTTAGACCATAGCTGGAAAGGCATGATTGCTGATCCTGGACTTGCCACAATAGGTCGTGCAAATGAAACAGACACTTTCCTCGTTACTAACGCTTGTGGCACACCTGGTTATTGTGATCCCAAATATATTGACACTGGGGTACTCACAAAAGAATCTGATGTTTATTCATTTGGAGTGGTATTGTTTGAAGTTTTGTGTGGGAAGTTGTGCTTTATGAATGTAACTGATGAACAAAAGATGCGTGCCTCCTTGGTCATAAGCTACTATGAGAGAGGCAACTTACATGAGATTATTGATCCTTCTATGAAGCAGCAATTGCACTCAAGTTCCTTGAATACGATAGCCAAGATTGGGTATCAATGCTTGCTTAATGATCGAGAAAAACGACCCTCAATGGGTTTAGTTGTAAAGAAACTTAAGGAAGCATTGGAAGTGCAAGTAAGTTTGAATAAGTGTCCGATATAGTTACTATAATTATGTATTTACGTTACTTATTTGAAAATAATTGATTCAAACCGAACTTCGGCAAAACTCAGTCTGAACCAAATTAATTTTCTTTTATAGAACCCAAATTTTGCTGGACTACTTTAACTTCATTAACGGTAGACTGATTTTTTCAGCACTCTACTGTGGTCGGCAGCCAAAAAGATTCAGAGGCTGATAATGATGTCCCCTCTAGTTCTGGAGCGAAATCATCCATTGAAGATGAAGATTCAACAATTTGGTATAGCATGGGAATTTCCATTGCCGAATATTTAGGTAAGAAAATATTAATTTTCTTTTCAGACATGCATGATTCATTCTTTGTGGTATGCCAACCTTATGAAGTATCCATGATCAGCACGGGGTGTATCTTTTAGGGTGGGCATTGTTACGTTATAAGTGCGTTACATACACACCATTATATAATGTTTAGTTTTAGTCATTACAAAGGTTCGTCAAGAACTACCGCAACAAGTCAACAACCCTCGTAAATATAACACTCGTCACAACGTAAATCATATATTCCTATATTTCGTTTGATATTTATTTTATCCTTTTCATTTTAACTGCAGTCGTGTATATATATGCACATGCACACGAAATGTATTGTTCCAAATAATGCATTTTTCAAGTTTCATATTTGGTTATCAAATAATGCATGTTGTATTTTTAGATTAAAGAGTTGAGAAAAATCTATCAAAGATAAAATATATATCCATGCTTTGTCTAATACATATCAGTTATTTTTTGTTGCCAAAATCAGGTAAGGCTCGCAACATATTTGGTGAGCCAATCAGGAACAACACAATGGTTCAAATGGGCCTAACCCCAACCCAGGGAAAACAAGGCACAAGTAGCATACAAGATAATGAACCAGGGTAACAAATATGATAACGCCCTCCGTTTGTGAAAGACCTTAAGGCACAATGGGGCAATGGGATATCAACCCTTTGTCTGCTTTACAACGCAACAGGTGGAACACTGACATACACTACAAGCCGCAACTGGTTTGGTGATATTGGGCCATCACCATACCCGACAATCATTCTGAATGGGCAATGGGGTGCATATCTACACACAAAAATCCCAAAGATGCCAAGTGGATCTGTTTGCAGCTGTTGTGTACCGCGGAAAATACACAGACAATGCTTTTTGCGATCGTATGATTACTTGGTCTATCCCATGGCAAAGGTTCACCCAAGACAATGCGGTATGCATTTTAAATATGTTTGCAATCTTTAGCCCCCTCAAGTATTTAAATAACTAAATCAATATGCAACAACTTCATAAACAAATAATCTCATTCTTTTGAATGATATATTCAGTTGTTATTTATTATTTTTTTTCCGAAACTTAGAAATTATTATTAGCTGAAAATCTACTTCACAGGCCTATTGTGAGGTCAAAGAAGTTGGGAAGTTTGATGGTGCTGTTTGGGATGCAATTTATAAAAGAACACCACATGCAGGCCGAGAAAGCAGTGCAAACTGGAAGGAATGTTATACAAGGGTCACGGTCGAAAGTGACACTTCCCCTATATATAAAGCCATTTTCACACGCGTTGATGCTGTTGTTACATCTGTCTAGGCTTACTCACACATGCTGTGCGTTTGGGGATCTTCAACTCGAATATTTGATGTATATTTGTTTTGTTCAAAGTGTGTTTATAGTGCAGCTAAACGTTTGCATTCATATATACTAGAGCTAATTCTGAAAGGCTGTCATTTCAAAATTGGTTTATGAGCATCCGTGTTGTTGGTCTCATTCCTGATAAATAAAAGACATCAGTTGTACGTATGGGACCTTAGTTTGGTCATTAGTATATGGAACAACCAAAAGGACTAGTGTGTCTGGAAAAATTTAAGTTGAAGGTGATATATTCAAACCTGCAGAATCAGGTTGTAAAGGTGGATGGAGTGGTTATCCCACCCCTCCATCACTAACACTCTCTCTCCCCCACATAAGCGTCGCATCTTTCTACCCCTGACCACCCTTAAATCCTTGCAATGGTCACTCAGATCCATCTTTCAACAATTTTTTTAATTTTCTTGTTTAACTAAAAAAAACTTACTTTCAAATAAAAATAGCATGATATTAAATAAAAAAACATTCAATTAATTAAAAACGTACAAATTAGAATATCAACTAACTGAAACATTAAAAAAACACTAATTGGAGCACTAAAACATTAAAAATTCTTAAACTCGACAAGTTGCGGTATGGGTATATATTCCAGATATGCTCGACAAGATTATATCGCAAAGCCAAATGCGTTTCTCGGTTATGCAGCGCACTAATGAAATTTTCATTCACCACATTGTTATTTGGAGGATCAGGTGTGTAAAATGACACAAGCGTAGATGATCTTCCTTATTTTTGTAGGATGCATTGGTCGTGCCGGTAATCGAATTATTCTTCATTTTGCTTTTAAAACACCAACACTTTCAACATCCATTCTTGCTACTTCTTGCACCTTTTCAAACTTCTGTTTTTTGGGTCCCACTAGAAAAATTAGTGTTTTTGCGAAGACCGACCAAGCAGGCTATAAACCATCTGCAAGATAGTAACCTAAAGTAAAATGGTGCCTATTCACGTCAAACAGGCACCTTAGTGCCGTCCCATGCATTTGCTCGTTGAATAACGCGGCATTTGCTCGTTGAATAACGCCGACTGGCATAGAACATTTAAGTCATTGTTCGACCTGATTATACCAAAAAAAATGCTTCAATCTTGCGAGACAATCGTTTCCAGGAATATCGTTGGGAACTTAATTATAATCTTCTTGCATGAATTGGTCTTACTACTCCGTTGGACACTTCCTCCAATCCTAGTGTGTATAATCGATGCTTCCTATCATTCCCGAGAATCTATGAAGTCTATCGTGAGCTTCCTATACAAGTTCAATGTGGCTTGTCTATGCAAATATTATTCGTCGTATAAATTAATAATACCGTCACAAAAATTATTTAAAGGGTCACGTGATATTCGTTTACACATAGTATCTCATCGTAAGCGTCGGCAACCGCCCCGTGTGCTAACTTGCAAATTGAAGACGTGCACTTTTGAATTGTTGAGAGACCCTTTTTGGATCTAGGATCGTAACGTTGTAGAAAATACTCAAATTTTGCCACCAAATCGGTAGCAATTCATAAAAACATTGCACCAAACATCCGAAATCTATGTCGGAATATTTCTTCGTTGAATTTCGAATCTTCAGCGAAATAATCTCTTATTAGTCGTTTATGTGCGGGTTCACCATATCTCTTCACCCAAACTCGTTGATGTGTGGGTGAAATAATGTGTGCCAAGTAAGTTATATCGTGTATTTTATGTGCTTATATGTGACATTTGAGCCAAAACAAGGTACATCTCAGTACGTATTTACCGATTAAGCAAATAAACGCCTTTTGCGTAACAAACGAACGATTAACCGAACGGGTCGGTTTATGACCCAGATATCTCGGGGGGGCCATTTATAAGTGATATACGATCTATACAAGCTAAAATATTAGAAATATGGCCTTAGTTTGATAGCAAACAAGTTAAACGAAAACATGCTCGTTTAACCACCCGCTATAGATTTAAACGCGAAAGATAGTTACAAACCAAGCATTGTATAATCCGTTAAGCCGAAAAAGACTTACCAAACACTTATTTGAAATGTTTTAAGCGATCCGTGGAAATATTTTTGATTTTTACAAACATATAGTATGTTTTTATAATTTTACACAAAACTAGCCGAAAAACACTTGTTTTCGCGCTATTTAACGCACCCGATAAGTTTTTCACGCCAAAAACCGAACCCGAACTAAATTTGGACCGGGCTTTTCGTATTTGGGCTTGAGAAATCAGAAACTTGGGCCAAAATGGGCCCAAAGGGGGCCCATGATGGTCCGATCGCAGCCGCCACCCCCCCTGTTTATTCTTTCACATTTAAACTAGGTTCAAGCCATTTTAACATCATTTCTTGGAAAACTCTGGACAGCCCTTCTGTTTCAGCCAGAAAACTTCCAAAACCCTAAGGTAAGAGCTTAAATAAGTAGCTTTTTTACTTGTTTGAACTTGTTTAATACCATAAAAACATGTCTTGGTTACTAAAAATCATTCCTATCCGTGTAAAAATCCTAAAAAATGGTCCATAAACATGTTTTGATCATACACATGGTAAGGAACCTGTTTTGATAATTTTTTTGGCCATAAACACGGATTAAAGGGTTGAAACGACGTTTTTACGGTTCAAAAGTTCGTTTTTGTGCACTAGCCGAAACCCTAACTTAAGGGCTGTTATGTTGATGAAATATTGCTTGGTTTGTGATATAGGACTTGTACCTAGCTTGCTTAGAAGTACAAGAGCCTGAAAACTTGATTAAAAGCTCGGAAACGAGCCAAACCCGCTGAGGTAATGCCGAAACACTCGCTTACGGGCTATTTAGGTTAAGGTTGTGATGTGCATATTTTTAGGACTTGAAATTTTTTACGGACATCAGGGACCATGTCAATGAGTCCTTGTTTAAGTTTGGTAATTTTTCGACCATCCGAGAATATTTGGCAAATTTATTACCGAATTGGGACGTTTATTTGGGAAAAATAGCTAAAATACTTCAAAAATTATGAAATTTTTCTGAGAACTCAGATTTGATGTATTTTGGTCACATATGAATTTTGGGATCATTTGAAGAAATTTAAAGGTGTTTTGTTTATTTGCGTTCGTATGAATTTTTACAGCCGAATTTGGCCCGAAAAGAATATCGCACGAGCTTTTTACATTCTGGAATTGATACAGGTTGCTTTGGGACCTGATTTGAGTATTCAGGAATTTTTGATGAATTTTTGGAAATTGTTTGGGGTAAACGGATGATTTTCAAACGAAATATAGCTGATAAAATGAATATTTATAAATTAATAAATCAGTAAATAAATTCCAGAAATATTTTTATAAAAATCTACATATTTTAATTGATAAGTGGTTAAATTTTCATAATTTAATGATTAACGAATAATTAATTATGCTAATCTAAATATTAAACAAATTCAGTTTTTATAAAAACCCGCAAGTTCGCGACTATTGAATCTGCTGGAATATCAAAACACCAAGAGTGATCAAAAATCATATTTTTGGACTAGTTAAGTGAAAATGAATTTTTCTATGAGAAACCTGGACAATCCGGGTGGACTGTGCGCTTTTCTTCTCAAATCAAACTGGATAAGCGGAAACGGGCCCCGTGGCTAATCCGGGACCCCAGTGTGTGATCTTTCTTTATAACTTAATCATTTTATTAACCAATACATTTACCCAAGCTTATTTTCCCATAACTGTTTTCTGAACGCGTAAACGAACAACTTGGCCCAGCTGGGAAAACGGGAATCTGAGCCAAGCTCAGTTTTAAGTATTAGACATTGAACAACATCACAACCTAAGCCTATTGCCACTTTCTGGGCGTTCCAGCTACACCCAGATTAGTTATACAGCCCAGTTTAGTATTGAGATTATAATAATATTAAAATATTAATATTATTATAATATTAATTATAGGAACTACTGATAGCGGACTGAACAAACCACGAGTTGATACAGTACGGAATATCTACAAAACAGTGAGTTTCATGACCCCACTTTTAAACTGTTTTACGAACTTTTGGGGTGAAAAGCATGTTTGATTACATATACATACCTGAAACATGTACTGATGTGAATTATTTAAGTGCTAACACACGAAAGTCCCCACGATCACTGTGATTAACTTCGAGCCGGTGGCTTGTGAATAGTACTATTGGTTTGACAAACCCAAACGGAATCGGCCTGGTTGCCGTGTCACATAGCGCCGTTTGCACATGACCATAATTATACAAACAGGCTATGTAGTGTTAGACATAGCTACCGGGGCATGTTGTGGGCGGAAAAGGGCCACAGTGGTTGATTGAGCGTGGGAAATGGAGGCACGCAGCACGAACAGTCCAGACTTCACTGTAGCTTAGCATAATTACATCACATACATCATTTACATACATACATACTTATTTCATGATTACAAGTGTTGACTTGTGAATACTCATTACTGATTTCTTGAAACTCGTGAAACTCACCAACTCTAGTAGTTGACCCGTTTTAAACTACTTTTCAGGTGTACCTAAATTGGAATGATTTGATGACCTGTTACTTGACTGAAGTGTCATTAGTTATTACAGTGTAACGAATGAGTGGACATTCGTTCATTTACATAACGAATGTGCTACATTCGTTATTCATTCACTTTCGCTTTCGCTACATCATCACAAATGAAATCTCATTCGTATCCAATGTAACGAATGAATAAAGTATATCTTGTTATTCGTTAAAATTTAACGAATGACTTGATCATTCGTTAAGAAGTCAACGAATAAACAAAGCCATTTGTTAAAATGTTAATGAATGAATGCCATTCGTTAGTTGCTTAACGAATGAAAACATATTTCTTAATTTTGAAATAACGTATGAAGACTCATTCGTTAGTTCAAATTAACGAATAGACCTTGGGATGTGTGCAATTATTTTCTGGGCACATAAAACCCTAGGAAATGGACGGGCTTCTCATTCATATTCTCACCATTTAATTAATTGCTAAAAGAACCTCTGGCAAAATTTCCTAAAATATACTGAACACCTTAATTCGTCTTTTAATTTACTGATTATTGATCTACAGGTAAAGACGAGTTCATATATATATATATATTGAAGAGTTTTGGTTTGATTACGAGGGTTAATTGATGAAACGATGAACTGATAAGAACATAAACACAATGACATTATAATCTTGTTTTAAAATTCAAATTAGGATAGTTTGATTGTTGTCGAGGGTGTATTGATGATAATCAGACCATTGCTTAATATATTTCAATGTTGGTTGACGATTTCCATAATTAAGTTGAGACGGTTTGACTTCTAAGTTCATGGTTAATTTTGACTTGGACTTATTGCATTCAACAATCCATAACAACTGATTACATTCGTTAAAGTATAAAGAAAGTAGGTACATTTGTTAGATGGTCATTAATGAATAAGTCCATTCGTTAATCTTTCATAATGAATGAACTCATTCGTTGGTTTCATAACGAAGAACTTAAATGTTCTAACGAATGGTCGGCCATTCTTTAAAGTAATAACGAATGAACCTATTCGTTAAACAATTTATAACGAATGAAGATGTCATTCGTTAGTCTTTTAACAATTTTGATTCCGAGCGTGAAGGTGATGTTGGTGATGATGGTGGTGATGGTGGTGAAGGTGGTTCGGGTGGTTCAGATGCCCGGAATTGTAAGGGCAAAGCACCGATGGTGGAATCGCCTAAGAAGCAACGAGTATGACGTGACTAGGGGGTTAAGATACATAATAGACCGTCTATTCCTGTTAATGTATTTACTCCACCTGCTTCTGTATTTATTGCACCTACTCCTACTCCTGTGTTTACTACTCCTCTTACCTCACCGATTGTTACATTGGTGACTACATCTTCAGTTGATCCGAGGTCCCCTACTATACCTTAGACTGTGCTTTCATCGATACCAAGTCAACAACAGCAGATGTGGCTCCCGTGAGTCCAACAGTCCAATTACAGAGGCCTGAGCATTCTTTCATGACCTTTAATAGACCTCAAGGCCCGATGCTACATGTTCCTCCCAACTTTTACAATCTGACTATGCAACAACAGATGTTTCAGCTTTTGAATCTGATTCACTTGCAACAGAATCAGATGGCTACGGACTGGAAATTTCAAGAGCAGATGAGGTTGGAACAGAGGAATATGTATAGGCATGTTCAGTTTATCCAGCGAGAGAAACAGGAACTCAAGCCCCTAGTTGCTGCTCAGGGTTGAGGCTGGACAAGAAGGATTAGTTAATCCTTCAACTTACATGCAAAGACGACGAATTGAAGAAGCTGAAGGGGGACGACAAAGACAAATATCCTGATGCTGCAGGTAGTGGTGATCAGCAACCAGGCGGTGGTGCATCATCATATGGTAAAGCTGCTACTATCATCATATGGTAAAGCTTCTACTGGTGGAGATAGTGGGATGCAGATAGTCATTTATCGTGATTCCTTAAATGTGAAACCAGTGGATATGATTAAGGCGAACATGATATTATTAATAGATAAGTGTGGGATAGTGATGAGTATGGTTAATGTGGATGAGATAGAAGAAGGTTAATTTGTTGATCATTCTTTATCTAAAGAAAAAATTTTGCTTCTGGGGTTGAACAAGGATGAGATTGAGGAACTAGGGAGAGAGGAGGATGTGGAAATGGTGGATGTGGATAGTTAAGTGCTGATACGAGTATTCCAGCTGGGAATATGTCGTTTGATTATGATGATATTGAGGTTGAAGACGTGACGGCTGAGGAATATCCCGACATGTATGCTCGAACAAATAATCTGGCTCTTATTTACAACTAATACTAACTTCAAACATTGACTCTTTCTGAGTTTTTCTGAATTTTCAATTTTTTTAAAGCAAACAAGAATATATAAAAACGACTGATTCGAGACATATGTGCATTGTGTACTATGCTCAACAAATAAATTATAGACAATTATAATACACTGGGTTTCATCACACAGAGTTAAAACAAAAGGCAAAGGCTGACACGTCTTGCAATGTAGGGTTTAATCAAACAAAAGGGATAGGCACAAACATGGGGTAAGGAGTGTTATTTATGTAAAGGCCAGTAGATGTGGGTTTCTACAGTCCTAATTCTCCATATATGTGGTGGTATTAAGATCTCGACATGCATATGACAAACAAGTTCTAGATATCATGAACATACTGGTTACACTCTTAACATCACTCATATGACATGTGTATCTAAATATGTATTAATATGCGTATTATATATGAAGCCAACTCCCACACGCACGGGAGGAAATGTGCTGCCGATATGAAACATGTGTACCCATCCCATGACTTGTTATCCCCGTCTAAACGACCCCATTTTAATTTTCCCTTTGAAAAACATTTGATGAGAAAACTTTCGAGAAGCTTAAAAACTGACCATGACCAAAGACCTGTAACAGCAGTTAACAATTTACAGTTTCAGCGTTTGCACATAATCAAGGTACTCTAAGGCAAAAAAAATTTCAATTTTTCCCCATCTCCATACTTGAGGTTAACATTGTCCTCAATGCTATAAATTTAGCAATTAAAAGAACATTAACGAGGACTGGGTTAAAATTTACTGATTATTATTTTTAAATCCGGGCCTAACGTAGTGGTCATAAGAAGCTATACAATTACACTCTTAACAAATTAAATAGCAAAACAAAGAAAGTTTTTGGGCAAGACAAGAAAGGAAATTATGAAAACAAAATCACCTAGTAGAGGTAACTCGTGTGCACTCGTGCTGACCTAGATGAATCCGTCTCCTCAAACAACTCAAATGTTTCTTCAAACTATCAAAAGTGTAGAAGCACACTTCTCACAACTATTAGCATAGGCATTTTAATACCATTTTCAAAACTATTAATTTTAGTTACCAAGCCGAGTTAAATAAATTTCATAATTCAATTTGTTTAACGAGAAAAAAATGCTAGAAGACTCAAGTCACTTTTGTAGGAATCACGGTTGCATTTAGCATATGCAACTCGCCCTTAAAACCCCTCGGTAACCTAGGTGGAAGAGTCTGGTCTCGTGAGGGTTTATAGGAAACTACACCCACAAAGTTTGAAGTACAACAAAATATACATATGATAGCAAAAGGAACATGAAAGCACTTTGGTTGGCTTGACTGGAACCTCATTATATTAGGATTCTTTCACCGAAATTCTACAAAACTCGAACATTTCTCGTGTGGCATCCCCACACTTGACTTGCTATAGTGGTACGCATTAAATAAAACAGTTAAACAATTACAACAATAAAATAAAATAAAACACAAACTGAAAATAAAATCTGGGTTGCCTCCCAGTCAACGCTAAATTTTTATTAAGGTCTTTAGCCAGACCATTACCTAATTTGGCAGTTATGGTGGTCTAATGAAGTTCTTACCTTCCTCTGCCTCACTTCGTGTGCTTCTCTAACACAGTGGTATCTACTAGTGCATTCCACATTGGCCCAAAACATACCAACCTTCTTGGTTCATTCTCGAATCCGGGTGGTTTCTTTACTTTCTCTTTCTTTGTTGGTTTCTTCTTACTTGTTCCATCCTTCCCCTCATTAACCATCGCTTCCATCACTGTCTTGGTATCATTTGTTGAATTTACCAGCTCCCCACTATAAATTTTTACCGTATTTAACTCTTCCTTCTCTTTCTCATGCTTAGACCTGTCAAAAACAATACTGTGACATTTGAGCCAAAACAAGGTACACCTCAGTACGTATTTACCGATTAAGCAAATAAACGCCTGTTGCGTAACAAACGAACGATTAACCGAACAGGTCGGGTTATGACCCAGATATCTCGGGGGACCATCTATAAGTGATATACAATCAATACAAGTTAAAACATTAGAAATATGGCCTTATTTTGATAGCAAACAAGTTAAACGAAAATATGCTCGTTTAACTACCCGTTATAGATTTAAACGCGAAAGATAGTTACAAACCAAGCATTGTATCATCCGTTAAGCCGAAAAAGACTTACCAAACACTTACTTGAAATATTTTAAGCAATCCGTGAAAATATTTTTGATTTTTACAAACATATAGTATGTTCATTTTTATAATTTTACACAAAACTAGCCGAAAAACACTCGTTTTCGCGTTGTTTAACGCACCCGATAAGTTTTTCGCGCCAAAAACCGAACCCGAACTAAATTTGGACCGGGCTTTTCGTATTTGGGCTTGAGAAATCAGAAACTTGGGCCAAAATGGGCCCAAGGTGGGCCCATGGAGCTCCGATCGCAACAGCAGCCCCCCCTTTTTAGTTCTTTCACATATAAACTAGATCCAAAATATTTTCAACATTATTTTCTTGAAAACTATGGACACAAGTTCTGCTTCAGCCTAAAACCTTCAAACCCTAAGATAAGGAGCTTAAATAAGTAGCTTTTGTACTTGTTTAAACTTGTTTAATACCATAAAAACATGTCTTGGTTACTAAAAAATCATTCCTAACCGTGTAAAAATCCTAAAAATGGTCCGTAAACATGTTTTGATCATAAACATGGTAAGGAACCTGTTTTGATAGTTTTTTTGGCCATAAACACGGATTAAAGGGTTGAAACGGCATTTTTACGGTTCAAAAGTTCGTTTTTGTGCACTAGCCGAAACCCTAAGTTAAGGGCTGTTATGTTGATGAAAAATTTCTTCGTTTGTGATATAGAACTTGTACCTAGCTTTCTTAGAAGCACAAGAACCTGAAAACTTGATTAAAAGGTCGGAAACGAGCCAAACCCGCTAAGGTAATGCCGAAATACTCGCTTACGGGCTATTTAGGTTAAGGTTGTGATGTACATATTTTTAGGCCTTAAAATTTTTCAGGGACATCAGGGACCTTGTCAATGAGTCCCTGTTTAAATTTGGTAATTTTTCGACCATTCGAGAATATTTGGAGAATTTATTACCGAATTGGGACGTTTATTTGGGAAAAATAGCTAAAATAATTCAAAAATCATGAAACTTTTCTGGAAAGTCAGAATTGATGTATTTTGATCACATATGAATTTTGGGATCATTTGGAGAAGTTTAAAGGTGTTTTGTTTATATGCGTTCGTGTGAATTTTTATAGCCGAATTTGGGCCGAAAACAATATTGCACGAACTTTTTACATTCTGGAATTGATACAGGTTAATTTGGGACATGATTTGAGCATTCAGGAATTTTTGTGGAATTTTTGGAAATTGATTGGGGTAAACGGACGATTTTCAGGCAAAATATAGCTGATAAAATGAATTTTTATTAATTAATAAATCAGTAAATAATTCCAGAAATATTTTTATAAAAATCTACATATTTTAATTGATAAGTGGTTAAATTTTCATAATTTAATGATTAACGGTTAATTAATTATACTAATTTGAATATTAAACAAATTCAGTTTTTATAAAAACCGGCAAGTTCGCGACTAACGAACCTGCGGGAATATCAAAACACCAAGAGTGATCAAAAATCATATTTTTGGACTAATTAAGTAAAAACGAACTTTTCTATGAGAAACCTGGACAATCCGGATGGATTGTGCACGTTTCTTCTTAAATCAAACTTCTGAATAAAAGGAAACAGGCCCTGTGGCTAATCCGGGACCCCAGTATGTGATCTTTCTTTATAACTTAATCATTTTGTTAACCAATACATTTACCCAAGCCTATTTTCACATAACTGTTTTCTGAACGCGTAAATGAACAACTTGTCCCAGCTGGGAAAACGAGAATCTGAGCCAAATTCTGTTTTAAGTATTAGACATTGAACAACATCACAACCTAAGCCTATTGCCACTTTCTGGGCGTTCTAGCTACACCCAGATTAGTTATACAGCCCATTTTAGTATTGAGATTATAATAATATTAAAATATTAATATTATTATAATATTGATTATAGGGACTACTGATAGGAGACCGAACAAACCACGAGCTGATACAGTACTGAATATCTACTAAACCGTGAGTTTCATAACCCCACTTCTAAACTGTTTTATGAACTTTTGGGGTGAAAAGCATGTTTGATTACATATACATACCTGAAACATGTATTGATGTGAATTATCTAAGTGCTAACACACGAAAGTCCCCACTAACACAGTGATTAACTTCGAGCCGGTGGCTTGTGAATAGTTCTATTGGTTTGACAAACCCAGGCGGGGCCAGCACGGTTTGCTGAGACATTATCCCGTTTGCACATGTCCATATTTTTACGAACCAGCTATGTAGTGTTAGACATAGCTACCGGGGCATGATGTGGGCGGAAAGGGGACACAGTGGTTGATTGAGCATGGGAAATGGAGGCACGCAGCACGAACAGTCCAGGCTTCACTGTAGCTTAGCATAATTACATCACATACATCAGTTACATACATACATACTTATTTCATGATTACAAGTGTTGACTTGTGAATACTCATTACTGTTTTCTTGAAACTCGTGAAACTCACCAACTCTAGTAGTTGACCCGCTTTAAACTGCTTTTCAGGTATACCTAAATTGGAATGATTTGGTGATCTGTTATTTGCCCAAGGTGTGCGGTTGATGCTATGCGAATAAGGGTGTTAGTAGTAAGAACGTATAGTTAACGAATCAGTTTTGTTTGTACCACCTAGACTGTAAAACAATGATAGAACAAAGAAATGTAATATATTGTAAATTAGTTTGTAATATTTTTTCTATAAACAATGTGTTGATACCAGAGGTGTCTGTTACATTCCCGTTTTACGCTTCCGCATTGTGCTAGTCGGGGTGTGACAGAAGTTGGTATCAGAGCCATTGGTTATAAAGGATTAGGTTATCCTTTAGGGTACCTAAAATATAACCGTAGGCTCGATTAACTCTGGGAAAATAATTAAATAATAAATTAATATTATATACTGATGGGTGTCAGGATGAACTTGTAGGGCAAGTGAGTTATTGTGCTCTAGAACATAATAACAGACTTGCTTGTACGATGGAATTCGGGGAGAAGTCGCGGAACGTGTGGTTAGGTAAAAGTGGCAACATATGTGTATAAAAGGTAATGTGAAAGTGTATATATAAGTAACACTCATACGTGCTTATGTGGAACAAGGTGTATGAATACGTGTACGTACGATACTGTTGATGACGGTAAATTTTACTATGAATATTATATTCATTTATATTCAGTATTGATTTAAATAATAATAATAATTAAAATTTTAATAAAACTAATATTATATTCTAATATAATTAATATTAAATTTGGCTTAACTAATTAATTCTTTCGACAATAGTTAGCAATAGCAATAGATATTATTCTTATAACTAACCTTTGTGCAGAGTCATGTCAAGGAATAACGAGTACGTACCGGAAGAAGAACCGGTAATCTCAGTTGAGGAGCATCCCGAGGAAGAATCAGAGGAGGATCCAGAAGAGGAGGATCCAGAAGAGGAGGACCCAGAAGAGGAACCGGAGGAGGAGGAGGAAGAGGTGGAAGAAGAAGTTATCTGTAGAGAGCTACCCATGAATGTGCCTGATCTATCCGGCTACAGATGCGATAGTTATCCCCCCAGGTCACCACGCAGGGATCAAGACGAAGTTAACAGTCAGTATCGTTCACCTGCTAGAGTAGCCCGATCACCCACTCCACCTATACACCTGTCGCCGACGACTTCAGCTACTGCGCGAGTCCGGCAGACTGCTCGTATTAGGGTAACCCCGATTGACCCTACCTCGATTCCATTCAGATCTACCCAAGACCGGGGAGGACCTTCACGCCCTAGGGTAGATACTTCATCTTCCCGTTCATTGAGTATACCTACCCCCCGCCCTGACCTCCCAAACGCAGGAAACAACTCTTGGATGGCTGTCCTGACTGACCGTGTGATAGACCACTCGATAGCCATAGCTAACATTAACCAGGAGAGGAGGGACGTGACCCAGTACTTATCGATGTTACATCAGATAGTACTGAACTTGCAGCAGTCAGATGCCTACCACCACTGGTGTTTGGATAGGGTGACAGTTCGGCTGTGGAACTGTTACTGGGTGATTACGGTGCTGTTATTTTTAAGTTTGTGGCTAGCCTATCGTCTATATGGATAGATGCGGAATATTACAAATATGTGTACGTAATCTTTGATACTCCATGTATGAATATAGTAGTATGTTATGTTAACGTGGAGCACAATTTTGTACATTATTACAACCGCTGACCCTTATAGGGTTAAGTTTAATCGTCACTTAGTGACAGATTTTGATATATACATGCAAGCACTGGCCTTTATCAGGCTAAGTCTATGTACCTTTTATTATCAATGTACAGAATAATTTGTGAAATGTTAGTATGTTATCTGGTCTACCTGTACAACATTTATTGTGATTACTATTACACAGTGCTGTAGACTGGAATTAGTACTAATTGGCTTATATTTGTTTATCATTATAGAATGGCTCTAAAGAAAGCAAACCCTATGACTGATGCAGAAATAGCCGAGATGATTGCTCGACAAATGCAGGCAGTAATCCCACTTATTGTAACACAAGTAACTGCTGGTGTTAATGCCAATATACAAACAAACCAGCAACAAATCAATAATGCTCCCCTAACCAACAATGAAACAGTTACAAATAACAATCCCCCCACCTAATACAAATACCCCTACCAATGCAAATAATCTCCCACCGAACCCAAACAATAACAATAACAACCCTAATCCCCCTCGAAGGGAATATTCGATCAAAAACTTTATGGCCTGTAAACCGATTGATTTCAAGGGCACTGAAGGGCCAAACGGGTTAATCAAGTGGATCGAGAAAACTGAATCTGTCCTCAATATCATCAATTGTCCACCCGAAAACATTGTCAAGTATGTTGCCTCTACATTTACCGATCACGCATTAATGTGGTGGAACACTACGGTACAGATAAAAAGGCAAGATACAATTAACCGCATGTCATGGGCTGAACTCAAAACATTGATGCTGGAACATTTCTGCCCAAAGAACGAAATACAAAGGTTAGAACACGAACTTTGGAGTTTGTAAATGAAAGGAGCGGATCATTTGGGATACACAAACCGCTTCAATGAATTGGCTCGCATAGTACCATGGTTAGTAACTCCTGAAGATAAACGAGTTGAACGTTATATTTGGGAACCCCGGAAGTGAGGAGTTTGGTGAACTCTGTGGGTCAAACATCGTTCGAGAATGCCGTGACTCAAGCCGGCATTGTGACTTTTGATTTGGTAAGAAGCGGAGTATTGAGAATGGCCGGGGAATCATCGGGTATGAAGCGAACTAATTATGGATCAGGGTCACAAGGAAGGCCAGCAAATAAGCGTATACGCCCAACAATACAAAATTATGTCATGAGCAATTCTGAAGTGAAACGAGATAGGTACAAGGGACCATGGCCAAAATGTGATAAATGTAGTTTTCATCATGTGGGCGAGTGTAGACCGATAATATGTCAAAGGTGTGGAAGGACTGGACACAATGGTGGTCCCAATTGCCGAATTGGTATGGAGATTGTAAACCGACCAGCCCAGACAACCCAACCCCGTCGTCCCCAACTACCGAGACCACAGCCAATTTGTCAGCAACCAGCTCAGCAAAACTCAACTGTAGTGAATCGCCGTGCTTGTTTTGAATGTGGAAGCACGTAACACTTTAGAAGGGACTGCCCCAAGCTGAATCGAGGAGCAGTCACCGGTCGAAACCAAGCATTGACTTCAAATGCGCCTCGGGGACACGCGTTTGTTATCGGGTCTGGAGAAGCACGACAAGACTCGAACGTGGTAACAGGTACATTTGTTGTTTCTGATCAATATGCTTCTGTATTATTTGATACTGGTGCCGATAGAAGCTTTGTTTCCACTAGCTTTGTATCCCTGGGTAACATGCCAATTAGTGAACTAACAAATCCCTATACTATAGAACTCGCTAACGGTAACTCTATAACTGTCAACCAAATAATCAGAAACTGTTCCATTACTCTTAATGACCACCCATTCCTTATTGACCTACTCCCAGTAGAGTTAGGAAGTTTTGATGTTATTGTCGGCATGGACTGGTTAACCAAGAATAAGGCAGAGATTGTGTGTGACGACAAGACGGTTAAAATTCCCCTTCCGGAAGGTGAAATGATTTTGGTACAGGGAGAGAAGTCTGGTTCGATTTTACCTCTCGTGTCTTATCTCAAAGTGTTGAAATGTTTACGCCAAGGTTGTATAGCTTTCATGGCAAACGTGACTATAAAAAACCCTGATGAGAAATGCATAGAAGAGATTCCTGTTGTACGTGAATACCCTGATGTCTTTCCTGACGATTTACCCGGATTACCACCGAACCGACAGGTTGAATTCCGCATAGACTTAATTCCAGGATCAGCCCCTATAGCTAAGGCACCTTACCGATTGGCACCCTCTGAAATGCAAGAACTATCCAACCAGTTACATGAATTGTTAGATAAGGGTTTCATTCGTCCTAGTTATTCTCCTTGGGGAGCACCGGTATTGTTTGTGAAGAAGAAAGATGGAAGTTTTATAATGTGCATTGATTACCGGGAATTAAACAAAGTTACCATCAAGAACCGATACCCTCTTCCACGAATAGATGACTTGTTTGACCAACTCCAAGGGGCAAACTATTTCTCGAAAATTAACCTTCGATCGGGTTACCATCAAGTTAAAATCCAAGAGGAAGACGTGTCTAAAACGGCGTTTCGAACTCGTTATGGCCACTACGAATTCTTAGTTATGCCGTTTGGACTGACTAATGCTCCCGCAGTTTTCATGGACCTTATGAATCGAGTTTGTAAACCGTACCTCGACAAATTTGTTATCGTGTTTATTGATGACATTTTGATATATTCGAAAACCAAGGAGGAACATGAGCAGCATTTACGAACTATCTTGGAGCTGTTGAGGCAAGAAAAGTTGTATGCTAAGCTGTCAAAGTGTGAATTTTGGCTACAAGAGGTACAATTTCTAGGACACGTTGTTAACCGACATGGTATCCATGTAGACCCAAGTAAGATTGAAGCCATCAAAAATTGGCAAGCCCCAAAGTCACCAAAAGAAATCCGCCAATTTTTGGGTTTAACTGGGTATTATCGGCGTTTTATTGCTAAATTTTCCAGCATAGCCCAACCTTTAACTCTTTTGACTCAAAAAGATCGTGCTTATGTCTGGGGAGAAGCACAAGAAACGACTTTTCAATTGCTGAAACAGAAACTATGCCAAGCCCCGATACTAAGTCTTCCAGAGGGAACTGATGATCTAGTTGTTTATTTCGACGCGTCCCGGAAAGGGTTGGGATGTGTACTTATGCAAAGAAACAAAGTCATAGCATACGCTTCTCGAAAATTAAAGGTGCACGAGAAGAATTATTCCACCCATGATTTGGAACTGGGCATGGTTATTTTTGCGCTCAAGATCTGGAGGCACTATTTGTATGGCGCCAAGTGTACAGTATACACTGACCACAAAAGCCTACAACATATTTTTGACCAGAAAGATTTAAACATGAGGCAAAGGAGATGGGTAGAACTGTTGAACGATTATGACTGTGAGATTCGATACCACCCGGGCAAGGCTAATATAGTAATAGATGCTTTGAGTAGAAAAGACAGGATCAAACCACTACGGGTCCGAGCACTTGGAATGATCGTCCAAACCAGTCTCACCGAGCAAATTCGTATTGCTCAAAATGAAGCTCTGAAAGGAGATCAATTGGAAGATGAAAACTTGCATGGGACCGAACAAAACTTTGAAGAAAGAACTGACGAAATTCTATACTACAAAAATCGAGTTTGGATTCCCACTTTCAGCAATCTGCGTAACTTGATCATGGACGAAGCCCATAAGTCCAAATACTCCATTCACCCTGGAACAGATAAGATGTATAAGGACTTGAAGGAGTATTATTGGTGGCCCGGTATGAAGAAGGATATAGCCACGTATGTCAGTAAATGTTTAACGTGTGCCAGAGTTAAAGCTGAATATCAAAAACCTTCGGGAATGTTGCACCAACCAGAAATACCACAATGGAAATAGAAACAAATTACCATGGATTTTGTGACACACATCCCAAAAACTTCCCGGGGAAATGATGCAATATGGGTGATAGTTGACCGACTAACCCAATCCGCACACTTCCTTCCAATCCGAACCACTTACACAACCGAAAAACTTGCTCACATCTACATCAATGAAATTGTATCCCGACACGGCGTACCCGTTTCAATCATTTATGATCGCGATAGCCATTTCACCTCTCGTTTCTAGCAAGCCGTACAAGAAGCTTTGGGAACCCGAATTGACCTAAGTACCGCCTACCATCCCCAAACCGATGGTCAATCTGAGCGAACCATTCAAACTTTAGAAGATTTGCTTCGTGCTTGTGTACTAGACTTCGGTGGAAATTGGGATCAACATCTTCCACTAGTTGAATTCTCATACAATAACAGCTATCACAGTAGCATTCAAGCGGCACCGTATGAAGCGCTGTACGGGCGAAAATGTAGATCACCCTTGTGTTGGACTGAGGTTGGAGATACCCAAATTACACGATCTGAATTGATTCAAGAAACCACCGACAAAATCCGTAAGATTACAAGCAAATTGAAAATCGCCCGAGATCGACAGAAAAGCTACGCTGATGTTCGTAGAAAGCCGTTATCCTTTAAAATAGGAGACAAAGTTTTTCTGAAAGTATCCCCGTGGAAGGGCGTCATTCGATTCGGAAAAACCGGTAAACTAGCCCCGCGATACATTGGGCCATTTGAAGTCATTTCTAAGATAGGTCCGGTAGCTTACCGACTGGAACTTCCTGTGGAGTTGAGTTCTATTCACGATGTCTTTCATGTTTCGAACCTGAAAAAGTGTCTTACTGAAGAAACCGAAATCGTGCCATTAAAAGATTTAAATATAAACGAAAAACTGAATTTTGTTGAAGAACCGGTGGAAATATTAGAGGGAAAAATAAAACAACTAAGACACAACAAAATCTCTCTAGTAAAAGTTCGGTAGAATTCACAACGGGGACCCGAATTCACGTGGGAGCGGAAGTCTGAATTCAAAAAGAAATACCCGCACCTGTTTTCAAACAAAGACAAAGTTGAATAATCAAATTTCGGGGACGAAATTTTCTAACGGGGGGAGAATGTGACATTTGAGCCAAAACAAGGTACACCTCAGTACGTATTTACCGATTAAGAAAATAAACGCCTGTTGCGTAACAAACGAACGATTAACCGAACGGGTTGGGTTATGACCCAGATATCTCGGGAGGCCATCTATAAGTGATATACGATCTATACAAGTTAAAACATTAGAAATATGGCCTTAGTTTGATAGCAAACAAGTTAAACGAAAATATGCTTGTTTAACTACCCGTTATAGATTTAAACGCGAAAGATAGTTACAAACCAAGCATTGTATCATCCCTTAAGCCGAAAAAGACTTACCAAACACTTATTTGAAATGTTTTAAGCGATCCGTAAAAACATTTTTGATTTTTACAAACATATAGTATGTTTTTATAATTTTACACAAAACTAGCCGAAAAACACTCGTTTTCGCGTTGTTTAACGCACCCGATAAGTTTTTCGCGCCAAAAACCGAACCCGAACTAAATTTGGACCGGGATTTCGTATTTGGGCTTGAGAAATCATAAACTTGGGCCAAAATGGGCCCAAGGTGGGCCCATGGAGCTCCGATCGCAACAGCAGCCCCCCTGTTAGTTCTTTCACATATAAACTAGATCCAAGATATTTTCAACATTATTTTCTTGAAAACTCTGGACACAAGTTCTGTTCCAGCCAAAAACCTTCAAACCCTAAGGTAAGGAGCTTAAATAAGTAGCTTTTGTACTTGTTTAAACTTGTTTAATACCATAAAAACAGGTCTCGGTTACTAAAAAATCATTCCTAACCGTGTAAAAATCCTAAAAACGGCCCGTAAACATGTTTTGATCATAAACATGGTAAGGAAACTGTTTTGATAGTTTTTTGGCCATAAACACGGATTAAAGGGTTGAAACGGCGTTTTTACGGTTCAAAAGTTCGTTTTTGTGCACTAGCCGAAACCCTAAGTTAAGGGCTGTTATGTTGATGAAAAATTTCTTCGTTTGTGATGTAAAACTTGTACCTAGCTTTCTTAGAAGCACAAGAACCTGAAAACTTGATTAAAAGGTCGGAAACGAGCCAAACCCGCTAAGGTAATGCCGAAATACTCGCTTACGGGCTATTTAGGTTAAGGTTGTGATGTACATATTTTTAGGCCTTGAAATTTTTCAGGGACATCAGGGACCTTGTCAATGAGTCCCTGTTTAAATTTGGTAATTTTTCGACCATCCGAGAATATTTGGAGAATTTATTACCGAATTGGGACGTTTATTTGGGAAAAATAGCTAAAATAATTCAAAAATCCTGAAACTTTTCTGGAAAGTCAGAATTGATGTATTTTGATCACATATGAATTTTGGGATCATTTGGAGAAGTTTAAAGGTGTTTTGTTTATATGCGTTCGTGTGAATTTTTATAGCCGAATTTGGGCCGAAAAGAATATTGCACGAACTTTTTACATTCTGGAATTGATACAGGTTAATTTGGGACATGATTTGAGCATTCAGGAATTTTTGTGGAATTTTTGGAAATTGATTGGGGTAAACGGACGATTTTCAGGCAAAATATAGCAGATAAAATGAATTTTTATTAATTAATAAATCAGTAAATAATTCCAGAAATATTTTTATAAAAATCTACATATTTTAATTGATAAGTGGTTAAATTTTCATAATTTAATGATTAACGGTTAATTAATTATACTAATTTGAATATTAAACAAATTCAGTTTTTATAAAAACCGGCAAGTTCGCGACTAACGAACCTGCGGGAATATCAAAACACCAAGAGTGATCAAAAATCATATTTTTGGACTAATTAAGTAAAAACGAACTTTTCTATGAGAAACCTGGACAATCCGGATGGATTGTGCACGTTTCTTCTTAAATCAAACTTCTGAATAAACGGAAACAGGCCCTGTGGCTAATCCGGGACCCCAGTATGTGATCTTTCTTTATAACTTAATCATTTTGTTAACCAATACATTTGCCCAAGCTTATTTTCACATAATTGTTTTCTGAACGCGTAAATGAACAACTTGTCCCAGCTGGGAAAACGGGAATCTGAGCCAAATTCTGTTTTAAGTATTAGACATTGAACAACATCACAACCTAAGCCTATTGCCACTTTCTGGGCGTTACAGCTACACCCAGATTAGTTATACAGCCCATTTTAGTATTGAGATTATAATAATATTAAAATATTAATATTATTATAATATTGATTATAGGGACTACTGATAGGAGACCGAACAAACCACGAGCTGATAGAGTACTGAATATCTACTAAACCGTGAGTTTCATAACCCCACTTCTAAACTGTTTTACGAAATTTTGGGGTGAAAAGCATGTTTGATTACATACACATACCTGAAACATGTATTGATATGAATTATCTAAGTGCTAACACACGAAAGTCCCCACTAACATAGTGATTAACTTCGAGCCGGTGGCTTGTGAATAGTACTATTGGTTTGACAAACCCAGACGGGGCCAGCACGGATTGCTAAGACATTATCCCATTTGCACATGTCCATATTTTTACGAACCAGCTATGTAGTGTTAGACATAGCTACCGGGGCATGATGTGGGCGGAAAGGGGCCACAGTGGTTGATTGAACGTGGGAAATGGAGGAACGCAGCACGAACAGTCCAGGCTTTACTGTAGCTTAGCATAATTACATCACATACATCAGTTACATACATACATACTTATTTCATGATTACAAGTGTTGACTTGTGAATACTCATTACTGTTTTCTTGAAACTCGTGAAACTCACCAACTCTAGTAGTTGACCCGCTTTAAACTGCTTTTCAGGTATACCTAAATTGGAATGATTTGGTGATCTGTTATTTGCCCAAGGTGTGCGGTTGATGCTATGTGAATTTGGGTGTTAGTAGTAAGAACGTATAGTTAACGAATCAGTTTTGTTTGTACCACCTAGACTGTAAAACAATGATAGAACAAAGAAATGTAATATATTGTAAATTAGTTTGTAATATTTTTTCTATAAACAATGTGTTAATACTAGAGGTGTCTGTTACATTCTCGTTTTACGCTTCCGCATTGTGCTAGTCGGGGTGTGACAAATACTTTCTCCTTTTTGTTGTCATCCTCACTTACACGAGAAAGCCACTTGTTAGTAACACATAACCTAGAATATTTATTTTCAAGATAATAATCATATGAATTTGAAAATACATTTAAAATAAACTTATGGTTACTGAAAGTCATGCAAACTGTTTAGTCTTGGCAGTTAATCTGAGCATTTAATGTCGCCAAAAACAGTCTCCCCAATATCACTTGAGGTTCTTCTTCCTTCTCAGCTAGTGCATAATCGAGCACCAAGTAATATTCAGGGTAGTAAAAATCACCAACCTTTACCGCAACACCAACCAACTTTCACCGGGGCCGCCTTCGAGTGAAATCAGCTAACACCAAGGTGGTGTCAACTTCTTGTAAAGGCCCGAAGTCAAACCGGCCATACTCGCTCCTTGGTAAAACACTAACACTTGCACGATAATCAACTAATGCCTTGGTAGTCTTGAATTCCCAAATTGGAATGGGAATAGAAGGTGCCCCCCATTTCAAATTCTTCAACGGTGTCCTTCTTCTCATTATCTTCAATGGTGATGGCACTAAACTATGCATTTTTGGAGTTTGACGAACTGTTGCTTTGATGATTCAGGTTCTACACGGTGCCACTTGGAAGGCATCCTGAATTATTCCTTAACTTGGCCACTTCTTCTGCTAGTTGTAATTTGTTTATCTCTTGCTACATAGGCCTTGTCTGCTATCTCTTTGTTTTTCTTATACTCTTTCTGACCTTCCAACACTAGTTTCATCAATGCGCCTGACTTTGTACCCACGTCATCTGAACCTGTCCCACTCTGTCTGTTGCCCTGATTTTACCCATGCCGATTATTATAACCCCGGTTTCCTTGTCGATATGACCCCGTCTGGTAATTTTCCTTAGTTATAATTCTGTTAATTTCCTTGCATTCTTGGAACTAAAGTTGGGGTGATTTTTGAGGCTAGGATGGTAAGTGTTTGAGTTTATGTTATTGTTGTACTTCCTCTCACCCTGAACAACCTATTCCCCATTCTCTTCGTCATATGGTGCCCCACAGCTCGACACATCATGTCCTAACTCTCCATGCTGTTTGCAAACCAGGTATGTCTTTCCTAACTGATTTTTCTCTTTCATACCCACAACCATTAGTTGATCCAGCTTCTAATCCAACCTGGCCATTCTGTCGTCTGACATAAGACTATCTATTGCTTTCACAACTGACCTCTTCACCATTCTGTTTGATTGAGCTTGTTGCTTAAAATTGAATGCATACCTTTCCTGATGCCTCCAATCCACGTTCTCATCATTCGTTAGAAATGATCCATTAGTCGTGGATTGAAGGTCACGAACATCATCACTAGATAGACCGTGATGGAACGCCTTTATTAATTCCAATAATGAAATTCCATGGTGCGGGCAAGTCCTCAATAATAATTTGAACCTCTGAAAAGATTCATAAAACATCTCAGCTGTATGCTTCTGATAATTTTTGATGACGGTTCGAGCTTCTGAGGCTCCTTGTGGCATGTAACACTCATCAAGAAATTGTTGTGCTAGATTATGCCACGTGTAAATGCTTGATGACGGGAGAGACAAGAACCACTATTTAGCTGATCTTTAATGCAAGCTGGAATGCTACTAACTTGACTTCATCAGTCGAGAACCTTGACTGGATATAGTGGCACATATTGAGTTGAAATCACTCAAGTGCAGACTGTGGCTTTCCCATGAAAGGTAGGTATCCTTGTCATACTACTCTGCCTTACTGAAAAATGTTCTCCCCTCTCTAACTGGAACAATGATTGGTAGGGGGTTTGTTGCAACCTGTGAAATAAAGTGGCTCCGAACCCCTCACTAGTGGTGGGATAAAGGCTCTCAGGACCCCATCATCATAATCATAATACGGAGCTTGTGTCCCCTGTTTACTTGGTGTCTTGGTGCTTGTGGTTGCTGCTTTCTCGGGTACTGGTACTGTGGTTGCTAATTCTGGTTCAGCTGATAATGCTGACCCCTGAACATCCTCGAACTCCTCCTCATCTTCTTAATCACCATCCCAATCATTCCCTGCATTCTAAGCCTCAACATGTACATCACCTTGATTAACCAATGGCCCTTCCTCTCAAAACTCAAATGGTTATCGTCAAAAATTCTTGTCTATCTTTGGCTCCGATTTCCACACCTCCTATTCACTTGATTTATGTTTTGGTTAGGCAATGGTCATTTTGTGGGATCGTATATTCCAGGTGTTTCAGTTGATCTTAGTTTTCAGGTTGATTACCGGGTGGTTCTTGATTGATTTGAGTACTCATGTGTTCCATCTTCAGTTTGGATGTTTCAGTTTCTAACTTTCGATTCACTCCCATTCTTTGAGCTGCCAGTTTCTCTGTGCTGTCTTTTCAATCTATGGGTCAAAATGAAGTTGCGCTTTATCTCAGGAATATCTTGTATGCATGAACCTGTAAGAATATCTGCACACACAAAAACACACAACCCCGCGTAAAATCAGTGACGAAACAATAAAACTAAAATAAAACTTAAACTAAACTAGCACTTTGAAATCCAGTGACCATTTTTGAAACTGGCGTCAATAACTCCATTTGGCGTCCGAGGTGATCAACTTTTAGTGTCGACCAGAATCTTATGGGGTCTTGGGCTATGTTTGGCTTCGTCCACTCCAGATCTGGGGTCATCGACCCCATGTCTGATATTTTCTACTTTTTTGCTTGTTTTCACACCAATGAAAGCACGTATCAACCACGATCTCCCAAGACTTCTTTGCATGCATAATTAACTCCAATTATGTATAACGCTCAATACTCTGAGAAACACCTAAACATACTGGAAGAACCAAAATCTTATCTTAAAAACTTAATAAAAATAATAAATTAAAGTAAATAAATACATGAATTACACCTGACCATCATCATGCAAGAAGCGTTTCACAATAGACATCACATCCTTTAATAAGTCATCCCTTAATAAATCAGCCTTAGGATAGAGTCCCTTAATAACTCATCCTTAGGGATAACTTCTCTTAATAAGTCAGCGTGGGAGGCTCAATTGACTATGATACGACAATATCATAAGGTCGGCTTACTCTTTGCAACAAAGCTCAGGAGTCCTTCGCAAACCCAAAATGTTATTAACAGATATAGAACATGAACATGAGGTTTCTAGAGCACTATCTTATAACAAACAAATCATTACAAGGATCACCGATATCAATGTCATTGGATTTGCTATCCTTGACAATAGGGTGACTTTCAAAGATAGGTTGATATACTCACTTCCATGTCTAAGGTCTTTGGTGACGCTTCACCATGCAACTACCCATACAATTAAAACTGAGATAGGATTATGAAATAGAATCTGGGTGATTCCATGTTTCTTCCTCGAAAAAGAAAACGTATTACCATTTAATCACAACAGTTTAATCACTAAGTGAAGTGACTCTATGCACTATGAATCTTTATAGACGAAGCTACAACGTCTCATTTAATTCATCGGAGATGTGACGAGCTATCACTTCGAGAAATATGATGTTCGAAATTTATCTTTAAACTACAATCCTTAACTTTCCTGAAAGAGACTTGTTAATTTTTTGATGATTTTCCAAACGAAATAATACTACAATTGAAATTCACGAGCTAGTCTTTCGTTTAAAGCTTATAATGGCGACAAGGCTAAGCAAGATTTATCAACCTAAACTGGTTAGTTTCAGTTATTAGTTGTATGTATTCTACTTAGGGTGGAATTCTACTTAGGGTGGAATCAGTATATACAAGTAATCATACCACGTATCATAACTGGTGGAATTCTACTTACTATACTGACTATTGTATGTATAAAGATAACGATAATCAATTCGGTCTAATTCTATGCACATAGAATCATATAGCTGATTAACAAAATTCAATTCGCACGAAGGAGCAGTTTTGAGATGCTCACTGATGTGAACGAATTTACGAGTGTGCTAGAGTTTCTTTATTACTGATATACCAAACATCAAAATGTATGAAATATTGAGGGCAGAAGGCACAGTAATTATTTACTATTGCTTAATAGTGTTCGCACAAAGGAATGGAATTTCACCAAGTTTTCTAATGAGATAACTAAACCATCTTTTCACCATGAAACAAGAGAGTGGTTTCCACCAAAATTTAGCAATATAGAATCACAAAGTCTATATATAATAATAATAATAATAATAATAATAATAATAATAATAATAATAATAATAATAATAATAATAATAATAATAATAATAATAATAATAATTTTAGCTATTACTTGATTGAAAAGAAGGGGCAAAAGAAAGTCCTTTGAATAATCCATTATTACAATGGCGAGACGTTACGAGACTATCTAACAAGGCAACTAAACTATCACAAATGAAGGAAAGATTGATCCGGCAGAATTTATTTCATAAGGTAGCCCAAAGGCGACGTCTACAAACCCTTAGGTATACTAACTATTCTTTGGGCAGGAGAACGATGAAATGATCAAGTCTGTAATGAATGATTAGCAGCCACTCCTGGAGTTGATCATTATGAGATTGTTATATCGTACTCAAATAGCATAAGCAAAATTCTATTTTTAGGCTGGTTCGGGCTAATTACGTTAAGATCTGTATCTTACATACCTTTGGAGGATTATAGTCGATAAGTGTCGATTCCGGATGATAGATAGAGTTTCGAGGTAACAATTCAAAATCTTGACATAGGGTAGTGTATAAGAGCTATATAAAATCCACCATCTCGAATGTTTTTGAAATACATTTATATATGAATTTTTGATAGTGCATATACTTATTGCTCAAGGTTGACATAATGTTCACAAGGTACTGAACCACGAAAAAGATTTCAAAAGATAAACGAGTCAAGAGATTTTTTCAAATCCAAGGTTTGAGTATTATATATTACTAGGTATCAATACATTCACTTTCCAGACTTATAGGTTTTAAATTCTAACTCGGAACACGCAAAGTCTAAAGAAGTAGTTAAACATGAAGTTGTTAATCTCTCGGGATTCGGAGTTATACGACAGATGACATTATATCCAAATAATAAAAGAATGATTTACGGAATTCCAATACACTCAAGCTCATTGGTTACTTAACATATTTATTCATATACGGTAGCACATACTCAAATTTGTTATTAGTGAAAAACACTATCTAAAAAAGTGCTTAGACTCAGTTGCATGAAAACAATGTCAAGAGGAAATAAGTTTTAGCGTTTCTCTTGTGTTAAGAGTATCAGGCTGATCCTCTGGTAGGTAGTCTAAGTTTGATGTCGAAACCCCTTAATAGAATCTTTGTAAGATTAATATCAGCAGAAACAAATAACTTAAGGATGTGAGATAATCTGTTTTATTTATTTAGGAATACTGATTTTTTTAGTAATTCATTACGTCGCTCATAACATGTGGTAAGGAACACATATAGTACTTGGATTAAACATAAACAGAGTTATTCAAAATCCTAGGTGTTAGTCTCACATGTCTAACAACAGTGGACTTTTCTTCTCATGAAATTAAAATCAAGTTCCTACAAAAGCGTGGATGTTCACCATTAAAGAAGTATCCGAGGTTAATAAGTTGAAGTAGTATTGTCAATATTCAATAAGATTCGTGTCATGTTCTGCATGAATACGTAGTTGATACATAAAGGAAGTCGAATTTAACTTAAATATTTCACATAAAGAGTGTGTTGAAGTAATCAGTTAGTTTCGCCAACTTCATTGGTGATGGTTACATATCAAATAACGTAATCCACCTGTCGGCATATAGAAGAGGTCACTCAGAAATATTCTTGTAACAAACGTATAGTCTTTTTACCTAAACAATGAACAATTCGTTGATGCTCACTTTTAACTTAAAACGTTCATCATCGGGAAAGAAATCAATCTTTCCCGATGCGCTTTAGCACAACAAAATCAATCTTTTAACTTAAAACGTTGATGCGCTTTAGCACAACAAAATCAATCTTAGAGAATTGATATGTCCACGAGATAAGATTATTCATCCACGTCATTTGTGTTACTTGTTTAGTCCAGACTTACAACAGTCTGAAGACTTAGGTAATAAGACTAAGATATCATTCGTGCATGTCAGTCATTTACTACATAACTGTGTAAAGTGATGGCATCTCTCGCACTTCTTTGAGATGAAGATCTTGCATCCAAAACATCATGTTTGGAGCAATGATTATATTGAAAAAGCTCCAAGCTGATAGAGGAAAAGATTAACAATAACAGGAGATACCATGGAACCTCGAAGTAAGGTTATCATTATATCATTCTCTCAAGATGATTGTTGAGTCTCTAACACATAAAAAGTAATTCTCAATAAATATTAATAAGTTCCTATACGTTATGTTGCGTACCATAACTGTAATTCAACCTTACATGATAACCATAGTCTTATTCCATCATGAATCATGAGGCACATGTACTTATTCAAATAGTGTTCATCTAATAATCAAGTAATCGTGAGGTTCAGCTAATGTCCATTCGTCGTCTGATTGAGTCGACGCTGACCAAGGAAGTTTCAGAGTGATAGATACCCTTGAGTGTTCCATTTAAGGTGGAAACCGGTGAGGTAGATCAAATATGTAACCTGAAAGAGTAGTTCTCGACCATTCTTCAACTCGCTCAGCTACTTGTCCTTTGGTGCCTTGTCTGTGTGTCCGTTTTTCCGAAGTTGCTTTAATAGACCGGGAATAGAAGCACACTCATCAAGGGTTTCCATCAATAGTCGAAGAAAAGGATATATTGACACATCGTTTCAAATTAATGAAAGATACGATATCAGAAAGCAAAGGATGCTGAGTAAAGAGAGAAATTGTATTTAGTAGGCAACATCCTATACTCAAGCAATGTCCTATAATGCTACTAGTCTCTCTAATCCAAAAAGAAATCGTGCCAGTCCTACGGTTTTAGGTCAAGCATCACCAAAGGAAACCTAATTCTCTATAACCAATAGCTCTGATACCAACTTCTGTAGCACCCCGCCAAGGCGAAAACGCAGAATGTACAGTATATTGATTCATCAAGAACATATTGCTTACAAGAGAATGCCAAATATGCATTCTAAAATTACATTTCTTGCAAAATATAGTACTATTACAAGATACTCAACCAAGAGACTAAGTACTCTTTCTAAATCGTCCTCATATTATCCTAGCAAGCAGTCATCTATTCATGTATCCTGAAAAACAAGCTTGAAAACGTAAACTAAAAATAGTTGGTGAGCTCGCAGGATAAAGTTATCATAAATAGTATATTTAGTTTAAGCATTTACATTTCCTTGTAAAGTAGCTTTTATACAACTAAATTCATTCTTTCATAAAACAATTTCATCAAAAATGTGAACGTTAGAAAATCACAATTCTTCTAAAAAGCTTACGCTATTAACAAAAAGTACTTTAGTATCACCATTCGTGTTCTAAAACCCAGTTCAGAAATATAAGTTACAGTGACATTTCCATGTCAATGTTCACCATTTCATTTCAAATGTTCATAACGTTGACATTCCCATTTGTATGTTCAAAAATCTATTTCAAGACATATACGACTTTGACATTCCCATGTTTATACTCATAATTTCATTTCAAAACATACATGATATTGACATTCCCATGTCTATGATCACGATTCCATTTCAAAACATACTTCACATTAACATTCCCATGTCTATGCTCACAATTCTAAGTTAAGTACCAATGACATAGCTTTGAAATACTTAATCATAAATCCAATTTAAAACATCATTAATATAGATTCAAAATTCAATAAAATATTATTTCGTATTATGTATGGATTCTCTTCTCATCATATGTCATGTTAATATGCAATAAATCACTTCTTTCAAATTCTAGCATAAGCCCGTAACCTAGCTGATTCGTCTCTGCCCCCGCTAACACCTTTTCAGGCCATTAGCTCTAACGTTCTATCGTGGAACATTAGCACGCGCGCACACACACACACACAAAATGACAATTAGCATTCACATATATGTAGTTGGCGCTACCAACCGTGAATGGGGTGGATGTCCCCGATAGTACTGTCCTAATTGACACCGGCTCATATCAACAAAGAGTTAAAGGTTACAATATAACAAATAGGGGACTTAAGTGATAATTCTAACTTATGCAATTATTCAATCATCATTCATCTCGAGCATAAACATTCGACATTGAGCATATCGTTCACATAATTTCAAATATATTATGCAAGTAATTTAGTTTCTCAAAAACATAGGTAATCCTTTTAACTCCAAACAAAGCTTTATATATATATATATGTGTGTGTGTGTAAAGCAACTACGTTTCAATAAACAAGTATAGTAATATAACTCATAGTAGTCACGTATCAATAAAACAATTTATATCTATATGAAATATGTTTCTCCCCCGAGTTGGAAACTAAAAACAGAAAACGGGGTTAGGAACTCACCTTTGGTCCTAGTAAGTTTCTTAATAACTTTTAGTCACGCTTTTCAAAAGTTTCCTACTCGAGCCCTACATCTGGATGGCTCTCATCTTAGAATCATCATTTCATATATTCTTCATTTTCTTATTTTATCTTTCCTATAGGTTAGGGGTTTCTTTCACAAATCTTCATTTTTTATTATTTCATAATTATTCTTAACTTTATGAAATATACTCATAAGTTTATTAACATCATTATATTTCCCGATAACCAACTTTTATCATATATCTTTCGGATTATTCGTTTTCCTTCGTAAATTATATTCATTTCATGATAACTATATGTTATGAAAAAAAAGGATCAAATATGGTCATTCATTTTAGTTCTTAAATTCACACGGTAATACCTTATTTCTGTACTTTAGCAATCCTTTCAAATTGATCGCATGACACTTGTCTCCATCATAACCGCAATTATATGTATGCAAACATCTGAAGCCATCATAGTTTATTTAACAAATTCTTTCGTTCACATAATTAAATCATTCTTAAAAGATATGCCTTTCACTCAACACGTTATCTTTCCAAAAGATTCATTTAGTAACTTCGTGTAGTATTTTGTGGCTTCAATAGGTTAAAGCATACAATTGTTGTTCATTTCTCTAAGATTATATTTATAGCCTGTTAACAGTTTAAGGATCTTTAGTTCATATATATAGCTTATATGGACCAGATCTTGCCATAACTTCTTAAACTTAATTTTTCTTGGCTAAACTTTAATTTACACTAAAATGATTTAGTTAGAGTTATCCTACAATGAAGGAGTTTTAAGGTGTGTGGATGATGAGTCACGATTGTTCAACACCTCCTAGCTATTTCTTCTTCTTTCTCCTTGCTCGATCCTTCCCGTTCAACCCGAAATGAAACAGCTTAGTGTATGTTGAAGGTGCATCATGTGAGGCCAGGTTCAGGGTGTAACGGAATCTAATGACTATGAAATTTTAGTATGATAAACTTCAATGATCTCCAAGGAAGTAGGAAAAAGAATCAAGTGATTTAGAGTTTGTTTGATACTTCAAATATAGAAATACTTTCTGGCTAGAACTTGTAGGTCCGGATCTTGCGCTCTTCTTCCTCGCAGCTTGTTTCATGGTCAGATACTTATCCAAATGAGGTGATACCAGTTGGAGATTCTAAGGGTGCAATAAGAGCTCATCTCCAATTGGAAACTTAGAATTTGGAGTTGTATAGATTGAGATTTAATCTTTTTCTATGGACTGATTTTATGGGAAGACACTGAATGATAACCATGAAGCTTGATGAAAGATTGGTGTGTTTTTGTGAAGTTGTTAAATCCTGATATTTGTAGGAGGAGTTAATTCATGTGATTGAATCCTATTGATCGATCTAAACCAATGGCCTTAATTCACAGCCGCATATCTGTGTTTGTTTGCTTTCTCTCCAACACCATGTGCATTATGAGTGTAAATGTCTTAGTTAATTAACCAAGAAGGGAAGGATTAGGGCGGCTCTAGGGTGACCAAAGGAGAAATAATCTTGTTTACCTTATAAGCAAGCTAAGTTAAGTCCACTCATCATACCATTTATGGCTAGACATTCTTGTTTACAAGAAACATGCATCACTTATTCTTTTCTTCTGTGGGTTGTCAAAACCGATTAGACAATAGGGAGGGGTTTAGGGACGGCCTCTAGAGGCTAAATGAGGAAGGCTTATTGTACATCTTCCAAACCCATTATATCAAGTCTAATCTTTCCACCATTTGTAGTGAAACATCTTTGATACATGACCCATGCTTGTCCTAATCTCCTTTCTTGTTTGTCGTGTATATAATCGGTTCCCAAGGGCTGCACATGAACCGATTTCTTTTGCATCCTTTTACCAAGACCACACTCCATTAAGACATGTCCAAATCTATTTCATTTTGCTACCAAAAATTTGTGGACCATGGCTGGTCTTATGGCAGCTAAGATCAAGAAAAAACAATTACAAAAGTGGTGTATTATTAGCCTCTTGTACACCAGTTAATAGCATGCTTCTTGTTCATTCTAGTCCATAAATCCGATTCCTCACTACTAGTTGCATAAGTTCGGTTTTCGCCCATTAGAACTATGACTAGTTTAGCTATAATTTAGATTGTAGTTTTAATACTTTCACCATTCTTACATTAATGTATCATATTTGTTGGGTTTATATTATAAGAGGGCTTGTAACATACGTTACCTTTTAACGTTCTCTAAATTGTTGTGTTTCATGAGTGATATTACGAAAATTTTGTTGAGCTCTTAATCTTGCCCATTGACATCTAAGTATATGTTTGTGCCTAGCTTACACTTAATACTTTGTTCCTCAACCTCTTGATATCACTTATTACTACTTATGCTTTTCATTTCTCAATCACATTGCATAAGTAATTTTATCAACAGCAAACATTTTTCATTCAACTTCTTTCATGTGTGTTGCATTCCTGCACTTCACCACATTTCAATTTCTTGCTATCATGTGATCATGGTCTATTCTTTCACCTTAAGATCATTTCATCAATATGCTCTTTCATGTCAATTCACATAACTATATATTTTCACATCAAAACATAACTCTTTATTCAACATTTCATTCAATCAGTTTTCAAATAGCATTCAAGTGTCAATTACTACATGCTTGTCAAATAAAATCACAAATTCTAAAATCAGAGATGTCACAGAACCGGACAAGTTCAGTTTGGCGAGCGGTCGTAGAAGAAAAATTCTAGATTC
The DNA here is from genome assembly GCF_021521415.1 of Bidens hawaiensis. NCBI lineage: Eukaryota > Viridiplantae > Streptophyta > Magnoliopsida > Asterales > Asteraceae > Bidens > Bidens hawaiensis. The sequence goes on along the minus strand of NW_027497978.1, from coordinate 121,860 downwards.
AAAATAATGGAAATGAAATAAAATATGAAAGATGGCAATAGGTTTTGTTTAAAGCTTGAAGTTTTAGAGTTTATAACAAAAAATATATATTTTCTTCTATAATTTGTTTAGTTAAAAGGTAAATGGGCATAAAAACTAAGAAAATGATTTAAGTGAGTGGCTCGTTTTTAGTCGGACCCGAACCTAATTTTATGTCGGGCTTGTTTCCGTCATGTTAAAAATAGTATTCTTTGGTTAGAACTTTAGTAGTTTATGTTTTAAAAGTTATATGTATAAAAATAACCAAGCTTTGTTCAAAATCACCATAAAGGAGTTGAGTTCGTTTTTGATTGGATGAATGCCGTTGACAAATATTTTTAATATAGCAAAGCTGAAAAAAATGTGGCGATGACGTAAGTATGTATGCAGGATTGTAATATTATTAGCTCTAACTTTGAAGCACGGAAATCAACAAAGATTAAAACACACGTGAAACTTTAACATCATCTTTATTAATTTTAATCAATCAATACAAAGGTATGACAATATTCGGCATACTTTCTCTCTCTAGATTCTCTCTCTAGAATATGACAACTCTCCAAACACTCTCTACTGTTCACGCATAAGTCTTAGTATTTATAGACTTCCAAGTTCCTCACCTAGAGCACATAACCTTATACGACGCATAACTTATGCGTCGCATAAGTTATACGGACTAGGTGATGACTTATGCGCTTACATATAAAACTACATACAAAATGACATAAAAGCACTACTCCTAATACAGATACTAGCTATAGACGTTCATGTCCTAACAAACTCCCCCTCGGATATAGCTAGATTTATTATCTTAATACTAACATAAATTTCATTATACAACCATATCTTCAAATATATACAAAATTTTGACTCAGAATCTATCAAACAACTATCCAGCATTTGCTATAGTAGTCTTGATAGCATCACAGCCACCAGAAGATTCAGTCTGTTGAGCTCGATCAGAATATATATTTATTGATGATGATCAAAATTTTGGAAAGATCACCATCAATGTATCTGATCCGTGATATATCTTCTCATTACGCATATCCGACGATACTTATCAAGATATGATATTAAAATATTGGAAGTTGTCCTTTCTTTGTAAATCCTCGAATTCTCATTTTCTTCAATCATCATCTGAATCATCTTCTTAATCACTCTCACACAACATCATTACCTACAAACATCCCCTAGTAAGTATGACAATATATGTAAACACTGTCCCGTATAAGTCATAGTTCCAAACTTGTTCTGTATAAGTTTCACTGCTTTAAATCAGTCCGTATAAGTTTTAAGGAGACTGATTTATCTGTCATTAATCCCATATTTCAAACAATCCTATACCCACTTTGTTAATCTCAAGCTTTAGAATTATCGAAAAGAATTTTGATTTGAAAATGAAAATTTCTCCATTCAGTTTTTCACGATCAAACCCCGAGTCAGATAACATACTTTCTTACACCTCAAACATTATCATATTTCAATCATAGTATTACCTGTTGTAGCGACCTGATCTTAAAGCTTCAATGGAAGAACAAAGTACAAAGTTGAAAAAGAACGCAGATATACTTGATTTATTTATGAGAGATTTTTCTATTAATAGTAAATTTATAATTTTCACCTGTTTATAATCTTTTAGTCAGAAAACTTAATACTATCTATCTACCAAAGAAGATGGATATGACAATATTATATATCATATACATATGCGGCAGATAAGTCTTTGAACTTATATGGCACATATCTTATGCGCCGCATAAGTTGAAAAACTTATGCGTTACAGAAGTGCACAATACAGTTTCTGATTAATTTTCTTATTCACACCCATGTGTTTATCCAAGTACAAATTAGTGTCCTTGAATAACCAAAATATAAACTTTTGTGTCTTTTGAAATGATTTCGAAACTCAGCTCAGTTCATCATTCATGAAAAATCATTAACCCAAGAGATAGTTCACCCAGACATCAAGAGTCGAAACTAAATCAGAAGATAAAATCTTTTTGGTTTTTTTAATGAAAGGTATTAAAGATAATGAACAAATGAACTTCAAGCTATTTACAAACATGTAAACACATACATATTTTTGTGAGTTTGAGCAATAATATTGACCAAATTGCCCTTCTGTTTCAGTTTTTTTTTCAGCTTTATTATGACTGGCGTTAAGTCAGTCAATGGTATTATTGTCCACCTAACCTTTTTAACAAATGATTCTGAAATTTTTGTGATATGATTTATTTGGTTCAATTTAGCACGAATCTTATTTGAACCCCACCTTTCAGACATAATTTGTATATATCTTATATTGTGAGTTTTCACAGGTATATTTTTTTTTGAAACTTTAAACTTGATTGGCTGTGACTCATGCAAAAATAATAACTCAGAACGTTAAAACTTTCCCTTAAGGTCGGTATTACTACACGCAGATATGGTTCCATTTTAATAAAATAAAAGGATAAAATAAGTTAAAGTTGCACAGGCTTTAACCTCCAGTTCGATACATGACTTTCACACGTTTGGAGGAGATCCAAGGTTGTACGAAATACCAAGAAAATAAAGTAGAATATTCAAATATTAACCCTCAGGTCGATTAATCTTATCACGCAAGAGAGTATCCAAGATTTGAATAAAAATAAAGAAAAAATCAAATTGAATTTATTTAAAAATTAAAAAGAAAAATAATTTGAATTTCTTTGAAAAATGAAAGCATGCACACACAACAATCTTTGAACTTTTCTTTGCTTAAAACAGATATTTAATCAAGCTTCAAGATGTTACCCCACTAGATTAGGCTGTATTTTTGTTTGTATCACATACTTTTCCTTGTTTGTTTGTTTAAAGGCCTACCAATGCACTGATGCAATTAAGCACTCAACCTTTTTTTCTTATTTTTTACCGGAATTGGGACCAGATGATCAATGTACTATCATCTTCCTTTTTTTCTTCAAAAACTCATTTTCTGTGAAGCAAACATTTTTAAATGTTTTTGTCTTTTCAACATTTTTTAATGTTTTTGACTATTACAAATATTTGAATGTTTTTGGTTTTCTAAACAATTTCTCCCCCTAAAATAAAAAACTATTAGAAAAATTTGTATATACAAAACAAAAATTGACTCTGATGAATGAATTCACGGGGGATCTGAATCCATAATCTCGGTTTCACTCTTATTCCCACCGCCCAATTCTTTAATACCGTTAAACATTAGTAAATATGTAAAACAATTTTTATCGAAAGCTTTGGTGAAAAGATCAACCTTTTGTTCATCGGTGTGAATTTTGTCTACGGTAGTTAACTTATTTTCGTAACAATCACGAATTAAGTGATACCATATTTCAATATGTTTGGTATTAGAGTGATTTATCGGATTCTTAATGAGAGATATAGCTGCGGAATTATATACAAATTAGGAGTAGTCAGAAAATTCAAACCGTAGTCCCGCATTTGTTGTTGAATCTAGAGGACCTGATAGCAGCAACTAGAAGTAGCTACGTACTCAGCTTCACATGTAGACAGCGACACTATGGTTTGTTTCTTGCATTGTCACGTGACTAACCTTCGTCCAAAGAATTGGCAACCAGCAGTTGGAGATTTGGCATTAAGCTTGCAGCTCCCATAATGTGAATATGAGTATGCCCGCAGCACAAACTCATCGTCTTGCGGAAACCAGAGACCGGCCCCTGGACACCCCTTCAGATTGCATAGAATGCGCTTGACGATCATGAGATGTAAACCTTCGGATTGGACTAATATCGGGCACACAAACATGTGGCATCCATGATGTCTGGCCGAGAAGCAGCAAGGTACATGTGTGAGCCAATAATGGATCAGTAGATGTTTGATCCACCTTATCCCCGTTGGGATCTGGTCTAATCCCATGATTCAGTGGAAGAGGAGTACTGATGGCCGATGAATCAGTCATGTTGAATTTTGCTAGGACGTCATTGACATACTTTTTCAGGTGAATGAAGATACCATCGGGTAATTGATCTACCTGAAGCCCCAGGAAAACTTCATTTCCCCTATTGCACTCATCTCAAACTTCTGTTTCATCACATCTTCAAAGTGCTTGCACAGAGCATCGTTTGTTGACCCAAATATGATATCATCCACGTACATCTGCATGATCAGTAGATGGTCATCCACTTGTTTAGTGAACAGTGTACAGTCAACGGTTCTTCGGATAAAGCTATTGTCCAGCAGATGTTGGGACAATGTTTCATACAGAGGGGGCCTGATGAAGTCCGTAAAGAGCTTTGTCGAGTAAGTACACCTTGTCCTTGTGGATCGGATCGACGAACCCCGGTGGTTGTCCCACGTAGACTTCTTCACTAATTCTCCCATTGAGAAAATCAAATTTTACATCTAACTGGTACACCTTGAAATCTTTCCTGGAAGCGAAGGCTAGGAAGATCTGAATAGCTTCCATTCTTGCAACCGGTGCATAAACCTCATTATAATCTAACCCCTCTCTTTGGTTGAATCCCAGAACCATGAGCCGAGCTTTGTTTTGTACTATGATTCCATTCTCATCGCACTTGCATTTAAACACCCATTTGGTGTTGATGTTTTTTTTTTCAGGCAAGTCGACGAGTTTCCAAACACCCAGTTTTTTCAAATTGTAGCAGCTCTTCTTGCATAGCGTTGACCCAACTTTCTTCAGTCATAGCTTCTTTATATGTTTTGGGTTTAATCTGCGAGATAAAACATTTAAACGATAACCTATTCTCCAGTGGTGGCACACTTGTATAGAAACAACGGAGGTTCTGATCAATTTGACGCCTTGTTTGTACCCCCGTGTTTAGATCACCTATAATGTTCTCTTCATGATGATGTGACAAAGTCCTTGGCATGACATCAATGGACACCATCACATCGGGTTGGAGATTGGTTAAATTCTCTTCGACTGACACTTCGTATGAACTAGGAGACATTGCCTCAATCAATTACTAATTATTCAGATGATTCACCATCATTATCGAAAGTAGGAGTTGTCTCAGGTTTAGCATCAGTTTGGACAGGATGAGGGACATTTAGAGGATCAGTAAAAATAGGATCTTCTAGTAATGGAACATTGACTAAATCTTCAGCTAGCTGTTGTTGATATAACATTGTGACTACATCTTCAGAAATTGTCTCTTCCAGAAGTTTGAAACTTTTCTAGAGGCTTTTATAATCAAACAACCATGAATCTCCAGGTCTTTGGGTAGGCGGAGTGTAACGTTGACAATCAACATTATGCACTTGCACAATTCGGTGCTGGCTAGGTAGATATACACGTCGAAGCGGACTAGCATACCCCACGAAAAAACCCTCGACAGACTTAGCACCAAATTTACCATTAGGCTCAAGAACATCGCAGGACGACCCGAATGGTTCAAGCCACTACAAGTTCGGTTTTCTCTAATTAAGAAGCTCGAAACAAGTCTTCCCGAATTTTGTTACTGCCAGAACATGGTTGAGAGGGTAACATTGTGACATCCGTGGAAAAATCGAGTATACCTTAGCATTTGTTTATCGAATAAGGGATTAATCGCTTATTGGGTAGCAAACAAACGATTAACCGAACGGGTCTGGTTATGAACCAGATATCCCGAGGGGACATCTATAAGTGATATATGTCTATTATAAGCCAACATATTGATATTAAGGCTTTAGTATGATAGCAAACTAGTTAAACGAAAACATGCTTTGATTAACTACCTGCTATGGATTTAAACGCGAAAGATAGTTCCAAAACAAGCATTGTATCATCCGTTAAGCCAAAAACGATTTACCAAACCCTTTTTGGGGATGTTTTAAGCGATCCGTGAAAATATTTTCGATATTTACAAACAAATAGTATGTTTTTATAAATTTACACAAAAATGGCCGAAAACTATTGTTTCCGCACTGTTTGTCGTGCCTGGTATATTTTTCGTGTCAAAAACCGAACCTGAAATAAATTTGGACTCGGCATTTCACGTACGGACACACACACTGAAAGAATTGGGCCAAAATGGGCCCAATGGGGGCCCATCCATTTCCGTTCGTTAACTAGGGGATTAACTCCCCTTTTAAGTCCATTGTATATTATAATATATTTTAAGTCCTTCAACGACACTCATCTGGGTTTATCTGTACTTTTACTCAAACCACACAAACGTAAGGTAAAGTTTATATATTAGTCACTTTTAAGCGTGTTTAAACTTGATTAATTTCATATAAACATATTTCAATTACCAAAAATCATTTCTAACCATGCAAATATCCTAAAAATGGTCAAAAATCATGTTTTGATCATACACATGGTTAGGAACCTGCTTTTATAGTTTGTATGGCCATAAACACGGATTAGAGGGTTTAAACGACGTTTTTACGGTTCAAAAGTTCGGTTTAAAGCCCTAACCGAAACCCTGAGTTTCAAGGCTGTTATATTGATGAAACATTCTTGGTTTATGATAGGACCTGTACTTAACTTATATACAAGTACAAGAACCCGGAAATTGGATTAAGAGAGCGAAAATGGGCGAAAACTGCAAAGGTAATGACGAATTGCTCGATTACGGGCTGTTTAGGATTCAATTGTGATGTGCATATTTTTAGGTTATAAAATTTTGTTGGGACATCAGGGACCCTACGAGTGAGTCCCTGTCCAAATTTGGTAATTGTTCGACCATCTGAGAATATTTGGCGAATTTATTACCGAATTGGGACGTTTATTTGGAAAAAATAGTTAAAATGCTTGAAAAATTATGAAATTTTGTGAGAAATCATATTTGATATATTATGATCATTTGTGAAATTTTGGGTAATTTGGAAAACCCTAGGTATGTTTTGTGCATTTGCGTTTATTCAGATTTTCAAGGTCGTTTTTAGATAAAAAATGATATTTGGCAAGATTGTTAGCTTCTGGAATTGCTTCATGTTATTTTGAGAAGTGTTTTGGTCACTCAGGAATTTTGACGGATTTTTCGGAAATCATTTGGTATAAACGGATGATTTTCGGGCTAAATATAGCGTATAAAATGATTTTTTATAAATTTATAAATCAATAAATAATTCCAAAAATATTTTTATTAAAATGTAAATATTTTATTTGATAAGTGTCAAAATTTTCATGATCTAATGATTAATGGATAATTAATTATGCTAATTTGAAGATTAAACAAATTCAATTCTGATGAAAACCGGCAAGTTCGTCATTAACGAACCTGTTGGAATAACAGAACATCAAAAACGATTAAGAAGCATATTTTTGGATTAATTATGTAAAAATGAACTTTTTATGAGAAATCCGGACAATTTGGACAGATTGTGCGCGCTTTTCTCCAAATCAAACTGAATATACGGAAACGAGCCTCGTAGCGAATCCAGACCCCAGAATTGTGATCTTTCTTTATAACTTAATCATTTTATCGACCAACACGTTTACCCAAGTTTACATCCCCATAATTGTTTTCCAAACGCGTAAACGAGCAACTTGGCCCAGCTGGTAAAACGGGGAAACTAAGCCAAGTTCGATTTTAAGCATTAGACATTAAAAAAACATCACAATCTAAACCTATAAACACTTTCTGGGTGTTGGGGCCACACTTAGACTAGCTATACAGCCCAGCTTAGTATAAAGATTATTATAATATTAAAATATTAATATTATTATAATATTGACTATAGGAACTAAGTGATAGCAAGGGAAACGAACCCCGAGCTGACCTCGCACTGAGTGCCTACAAAACCGTGAGTTTCATGACCCCTCTTTTCCAACTGTTTACGAACTTTTTGGGGTGAAAAGCATATTTATATACGTTCTCTATCTGAAAACGGTTCTAGATATAAATTATCTGAACGTTTACATACAAAAAGTCCCTACAAACATAATGAATATTACATGCGAATGAATGGTGAATAGTATACTTGATGACAAATTAAGTGGATATGGTACGAATACCAAACCATAACTTAATTACATATAACGATACGTTTATATAAACACGCTGTGTACTGTTAAACATGACAAGTTGGGTAAATAACGTGGTCTATAACGGCCATAGGGATAACGTGGTCTGTAATGGCCATGGGTGAACAACGTGGTCTGTAATGGTAATGGTGACAAGACCCGAGCCCTGGTGCGGAAGCGTGAATAATGGTCGTTATTAACGGTGGAGCTCGGATATGAGCTAGGATCGAATCGTATTCACTCTTGAAAGGTGTTTTGGACGGATGAGTGGTGTTTGGGAGAGAGCCTGAATCGATTACAATGAACAATAGACTGGATGAACAAATATATGTTATCAAAACACAAATAAAAAAGTGGCAGTGTGATTTCATTAGTAAAAAGATTGTCATACAGAGCACTCATACATACACACATACATACAATAAAGATCAGTCACCTCCTGGAGAGCTCATCCTGGAGGCGGCGGCTCTCTCTAAGAGATAAAACCCTAGATCTCACACAATACACATTACACTCATACTAGACAAATTAATAAATACATCTATTTATATTAGTCTAGCATGACTTGGTCTTCAAGCCATCCACCCTTGGTTGAGACCAAAAATATTAATTATTTTCACCCATAATAATTATAATTCGATGTGTCGGTCTAAAATTTAAGTCCCAACAATCTCCCCCTTTGACCGATGCCATCGAATTTCTTTCATGATCACCTCAAAAACACTTTGTCTTTCATTGAAATTCTTCCCCTCACGTTAAGCTTCTCCCGTTGTTCATTTTAGATCTTTTCTCCTATATCACATTTGGATACATTTGTATGGGCATATGAACGAGGCTTTGAACTTCAAAGATCAACTTCAAGTAACAAGGTCATCACAAAAAGAAATAAACTCAATGTGATCATTAAATAATCTTCCATTCTTCAAATCTGTTTCTTCCCTTGTAAATCATCTTCAAACCATTCCCTGAATCAAGATAGCATTCAAGTCAACCATAACCCGTTCTTGATTGTCAAGTGACTGTTTTCATAGGAGGTTAAACTCTACTGATCATCCATTCACCATGTTACTAGTGATGACTCTATCTTCTCAACCGTACTAGGAAATCTGAAGACTCACAAACAATGAGACATCTCTAAAGAATCTTGGATTATTGATCTTGATCAACTTTTCCTTAACTTGAGTCTTTTCACTTGATTTGAAGCAAGCAATTTGCAATGAAATTCAAGAATTTTTACTCTCCCAATTTCGTTGCAATTGTCTTTGAAAATTGTGTCTTCAAATCAAGTATGGGTGAAACAACCTTGACCATCCTTATCAAGATTGTTGATTCTGTAATAAACAAAGATAAACAAAACATTATGTTGGTTGACACTTATAAGTGATTAAATCCGTAAGCTTGGTCGACACTTGTTCTTGTAAAGCCCTTTGATGAAGTTGTGAAAAATTGATAAGGCTTTGATTTCCTTTTGCTTGTTGATGATTGGATAAAATTTTCCAAAATACCCTTGGTATATATCTTCCGTAAAGATCAGCTTGGTCAAACAGTCAATGACACCAAATATTTCAAAAGTTTTTTCAAAACTTGTAATTCATTCACGAGCATGGATTATCGGTTTACGAGCACACATAAGTCCTTTGAATCCCTTCCTGAGCATGCTCAAAAGCAAAAGTGTGCTCGAAAACACTTGTATTTTTCTTTTGTTTTCATGAGCATGCTCAGGAGCAAAAGTGTGCTCGAAGAAGGTTTGCATGAGTAAAACAAGGTGTGCTCGAGACCAAAAGATAGATTCTTTTGAGATAAACAAGGATATGCTCGGGGTTCATGTGCTCGATTCCAAACTTGATGTGCTCGAGATAAGATATACTCGAGACAAGCTGTGGTCGAGACAAAAATCTCGAGAAAAACACATTTTATGCTCGAAGCAACACTTAGTCTTTTTTCATACTCGAGACCATTCTTATCATACTCGAGACATCCAGACTTCTTTTCTGCATCATCAATCAATGATTTTCCAATACAGAACCTGCTTGAATATTCCCTTTGCATCTTCCATTTGCTGCTACAAACAATGATTAGATTGCTCCTAGTACCTATTCATTCATGACTTCTGCATATTAGATTGTACCAGTAGCAATGTTCTTCCATATTTCCTTTACTGTTCAAGCAACACACTCATATCAGAAAACAATTACGAGCACATAAAACCCTAATTTTCAAATCAAGAACCAAGCTTCTTCATCTGAAATTAATTGTTGTAGCTATATTCCAGTCATCTCGATATCAACCATCTATCTTCAATCTATCAATAGCCGTTAGAGATCTGAAAATCATCTTCAATAACAGTTTTGCCCTAAAACGAGCTCAAAACACAGTTACATCAGATCTGGACCGATATGACCAAATAAACATGAAATTGATGTTGAATCTCCGAACGAGTTATCAACCCAAACATCAATCCACATAAATTTTACCCATATCATCAATAATTTAAAAATCCTAAAACTTTTCAACAAACCTCATCGGTTTAACATCAATGGTGGATTCAAGAGCGGTTAGTCTGAACGATTCGGCAACCCTGCTCTTATACCAACTGACAAGACCCAAGGCCCGGTGCGGAAGCGTGAATAATGGTCGTTATAAACGGTGGAGCTCGGATCTTAGGTAGGATCGAATCGTATTCACTCTTGAAAGGTGTTTTGGACAGATGAGTGGTGTTTAGGAGAGAGCCTGAATCGATTACAATGAACAATAGACTTGATGAACATATATATGTAATCAAAACAAAAATAAAGAAGTGGCTGCGTGATTTCATTAGTCAAAAGATTGTCATACAGAGCACTCATACATACACACATACATACAATAAAGATCAACCACCTTCAGGAGAGCTCATCCTGGAGGCGGCGGCTCTCTCTAAGAGATAACACCCTAGATCTCACACAATACACAATACACTCATACTAGACAAATTAACAAATACATCTATTTATAATAGTCTAGCATGACTTGGTCTTCAAGCCATCCACCCTTGATTGAGACCAAAAATATTAATTACTTTTCACCCATCATAATTATAATTCGATGCGTCGGTCTAAAATATAAGTCCCAACACATGGGTGAACAACGTGGCCTGTAACGGCCATGGGGAATAACGTGTTCTGTAACGGCCTTGGGGATAACGTGGTCTGTAACGTCCATGGGGATAACGTGGGCAGTGGAGGTCACGAGGATATTATGGGCCGAAGGAGGCCACAGTGTTTGGTGATACGTGATAAATACTATATATGTGCATAAATATATATATATATATATATATATGTATGTCTATATATATGCTATGTGAATAGGCGTAGCAAGTAGCGTAGTGTAGGAAATACTAATTATGTGTGTATACACTGGGTAATGTTTGATTTTACGTGGAACTGCTGTGGGCAGAAGGGGGGCCACAGTGGTTGATGTTACGCGAAACCATTGTGGGCGGAAGGGGAGCCACAGTGGTTTATTTTACGTAGAAACGTTGTGGGCGGAAGGGGGGCCACAATGGTTGATTAAACACGAAAATTCGAAACACGTAGTAAGAACGAACAGTCACGATTTTATCGTAATTCCAAAATTTTATCCTAAACGTATATACATACGTACGTACATTCAAGGACACAGATGTACATATACAAACATAAATATATTCTCTTATATACTTGCGTACATACAAACTATGACTGTGTGGTACGCAAAATTGATTTCGTTAAAACTTATGAACTCACCAACTATTCGTAGTTGGCCAGTTTTTAAACATGCTTTTCAGGTAATCAAAAAGGTGGAGTAGATTGCTTATGTGTTACATGTTTTAATTGTGATCGATGCTGTAAGCATTTGAGTTAGAAGTAAAGTAGTTAAAGAGCAAGTTTTGATTGTATCACCTAGTTTGTAAAAGATGTTAGAACGATGTAATATATTATAAATTAGTTAGTAATGTTTTTTTATGAACAATGTATTTGATACCAGTTGTATCTGTTACATTTCCATTTTACACTTCCGCAAATCGCTTAACGGTGTGTGACAAACATGCTGACGCCACAGCTTCGGTCCAAAAACTAACAGGTAATTTTGAATCTGCAAGCATAGTTCGAGCAGCCTTTATTAAAGTTCGATTCTTTCGTTCTTGTTGAGGAGTGTACGGTGCACTAACCTCTTGAAGAATCCCATGCTCATTACAATACTCCAACATTTTGTTGTTCTTGAATTCTGTCCCATTGTCGCTTCAGATTCTAGGAATCGGAAGATTATACAACATCTCCAAATTCTTGAAAAGAATCATGAGGATGTCAAACGTTTCATCCTTTGTATCTAAAAACATCACCCGTGAGAATCATGAATAATCATCAGTAACCACTAGGCAGTAGCGTTCACCAATGATACTTTTAACTTTCACTGGACCAAATAGATCCATGTGTAGATGCTCAAAAGGTAAGTTTATAGAATTGAACATCTTCTTTAGATGAGATTTCTTTGTTTGTTTCCCTTTCTTACACTCAAGACATTCCTCGTTCAGATAGAAGTTCTTTATGTTTACCCCATCAAACAGATGATTATGAACAAAATGGTTCATCTTCCTCATATTAATATGACCCATCCTTCGATGCCATAAAATCGACTCCTTCTAAGATGCCTTTGAAATAAAACATTGAGCACTCGCTGAAGAAGTTGAAGCAGTGCACATGTTATGAACATACAAATCATTTTCTTGAGGTGCACGCATCAATATCCACTCATCGGGCATCTTAAAACCAGGTTTTAAGATAAGACATTCCTTGTGAGTGAAATGTGTCAAAAAGCTTTTATCACAAATATGTGATATATTCAATAAGTTTTTCTCCAACTCTGTGATGTTATTCACTTTGTCAAGCATGACCTTGCCATTAGTTAAAGTACATTCACTAACAATTTGACCTCCTTGATTTCTTGTAAATCTGACATAACCCCCACGTATTGATTTGACATTTTCTAACAAATGTAGGGTACTCGTCATGTGCCTAGAGGCTCCACTATCCATAATTCACCTTGAGTCATGTGATATTGGAAGCCCCTTCACAGACAATTAACGGATTAGTGAAACAAGGAAACCTAAGCCTTCTTGGTCTTGGGTTGTTTCATTTTGCTAAACAACAACTTCATTTTTTCTGTTTTTGATTCATCAGAAAGCAAATCACAGCTTGATACATTACTACGCGTATCAGAAACGGACTTTTTATCATCCTCAAAACTTGGTGGTTTGTGAGTTGACACAGTTTTGGCCACCCAATTTTGACCAGACAATTTTTTTATGTAAAAAGTGGATATTGTTAATTTGGAACATTCACCTTTCTCACAAACACTTTTTACATCATCTGACCTTAAAATCCTAATAGGCTCGGATTTTAACACACTTTTCTGTTTTTCATCCTGTCCTAAACCAGGTTTCTTATGGATGAACATCTGTTGCTGAACATGATCATGCTTCAAACGATTGGGGCATGCATAAAATACATGCCCAATTCATTTACAGTTAAAACATCTCCTCCGGTCTACAAATTTGTTTACCGGAGGTGTTGTTTCAGCATGTTCACTTTCGGCTTTCAATCTATAGAATTCCTTATTAGATTAACTTCTGAAAATAGCCTCCTTCTCAGATTCAGAAGTAATACCTTTTACAAACACAATTTTGATGAAATTTTTCAGTTTGTTAACTCCACGATATTGCTTGTGATTAAAACTTGTTTTAGAAAATCTCTTGGAATTAGCATCACCCTCATCGTCTGAATGTTTAACCTTAACAGGTTGTTTAGATAAGACAGTTTCTGCAACAGTCACAACGGTTTCACTGTCGCATTCAGAACTATGAATATCAGCAAATTCAGAGAAAACAACACATTCATGAACTTTATTTGTGGAATCCTGAAGTGGAGTTGCAATTTCCACGTACAACGCCTTCTTGAAAACGTTTTGGTTTATTTGGAATATAGGAATTCCAAATAGGTGGTGGAACCACATGATAATCCACATTAGGCTTGATGCACTCAATCACATCATCCTCAGTTTTGACATTTGATGAAGATTTGGGCATAATGTGATCAAGAACATATGATGAAACAGAATAAATTGTTAATTTCAAGTTGATGCGTTCTGTCTCAATCTTGAGTGTTTGCAACTCAAGTTTGAGAGCTTTATTTTCATTAATGTGCCTATTGATTGAAATTTATTTATCTTCAACTATGTGTTTAAGCATCAGGATGGTTTTCTCATCCTGTAGGATTTTCTCCCAAAGCTTTTTCTTACACTTTTGAATCTTTTAGTAAGCCTCTTTCACATACTTTAAGTCAAGCAAAACATTATCTTAATGCTTCTTGACTTGTTTAAGCTCAAAACTTTTAAAATCACATTCTTTACATGATAATTCACATTGTTCACACACCAAAGAAGATCATTTTACCTGATTCGCCATTAGTGCTTGTTCAGTCGGTAGATTTTCTGCACGTGAGTATTCAGAATCTTCATATGTGATGTCTTCAACTAAACCATCAACTTCCAGTTCCTTGTCTTCCTTGGCTTCCACTCTAGTCAATTTATCCTCTTCTTCCTTGCCAAAGCCAATTTTTCCATGTGGTACCTCTTCTCCATTGAACCAACCTGCAAAACTTTCAATTATGTTTGGTGGAATAAAGATTTAAGATAATTAGAAGGTACAGGATGGATTTTGTCATAAGTATGTGGCAAGTCATCCTCAGAATCAACAGCTTTATCAACTCCTTGATCATCAAACACCTCTTTTACCATCTCATCCTTAAAAACCTCCTTCATAACCTCATCCATTATACCCAGATCATCCTCTTTGATCAACTTAACCAACTCATCTTAACCAGCTCATCTTTAACTTGTACTTCAGAACACTTGTCACACCCCGTTAAGCAAATTGCGAAAGCGTAAAACGGTAATGTAACAGACACCTCTGGTATCAACCACATTGTTTATAAAGAAACATTATTAACTAATTTACAATATATTACATTGTTCTAACATCTTTTACAAACTAGGTGATACAGTCAAACCTAGTCTGTTAACTACTTTACTTCATACTCTCATACTTGCATCAATTTGCACGGCCTCGATCACAATCCAAACACGTAGTACATAAGCAATCTACTTCAAGTATTTGTATACCTGAAAAGCATGTTAAAAACGGGTCAACTATGAATACTTGGTGAGTTTCATAAGTTTCAACAAAATCAGTTCTGCGTATCACACAATTATAGCTTATATGAACGAGCGTATGTAAATATGTATACACGTTTGTATGTATGTACATCTGTATGTTTGTATGTATGTGTGTATATTTGTATGTTTATGTTATAAAAATATAAAGAATTATAGTGAGCTCGTCACTGTTTGTTCGTACCACGTGGCCTCCACTTCCCAAGTCAATTTCGTGGCCTACTGCCCACGTTGTTTTCATGGTCCTTACGGACCAGGTTATTCCTATGGCCATTACAGACCACGTTATTCCCATGGCCATCACATATCACGTTATTTCCATGTAAATTCAACCACTATGCCCCCCCCTTCCGCTCACAACATGATCCAGGTAACTATGTCAAGCACCACATAGTATGTATGTATGTGTATATATATGTATACATATATATATAGTATTTCTCATGCACAATTAACCACTATGGCCCCCCTTCCGCCGACACATGTATAATTACAATATATTCTTGACATTAATGCCATAATCAAGTTAGTTTGTTTAGTTGCAGCAGAACTTGCCACATAGGCCATACTCAACTTATTTTGTTCAATTGAACAGGTCGTATATAGGGTCATGCATATAATCAATAGAACTATCCACATTCTACGACTCATAATCAATTATCATAGGGATCTTTCATATATCGACACGTAAGTATATCACAGGATAGTGCGTTCCCAAACAGGTAAACATATATAAATATGCTTTTCACTCCGAATGTTTGTTAAACAATTTTAAAAGAGGGGTCATGAAACTCACTATTTAGTTGGTAATCAGTGCAATCTCAGCTCGTGGTTTGCTTCACTCACTATCACTTAGTCCCTTTTCGGTTTTTGATCGTTTCAACCCTTTTTCTCACTTGTCCGAGTTCTTGGTCTTCTAGCTAATGTAACTACAGGTCCTTTGTGTTTTTGTTGGAATAAAGTGAAATTCAAAAAGAAGTAGCTGCAAAGGTTTGGTCTTGAGAAAATATCTTGTTAATAAAGCTTACTTTGAAAGATATATCAAAATGGTGGGGAGTCTTATATGGCGGCCGGAATTTTGGGGGGTCCCCTTGAGCCCCTCAAGTGGCTATTTTGCCTCTTTTTGCGTGGAGTACGTGAAATCTCGAGTTCAAATTTATTTCGGGTTCGGTTTTTGACAAGAAAAATATATTGGGTATGACAAACAGCGCGAAAACGAGTGTTTTTTGGCCAATTTCTTGTAAATTTAGAAAAACAAACTATTTGTTTGTAAAAATCGAAAATATTTGCATGGATTGCTTAAAAAATTCGAAATATGTGTTTTGTAAGTCTTTATTGGCTTAACGGATGATACAATGCTTGTTTCATAACTAACTTTCACGTTTAAAATCATAGCGGGTAGGTAAACAAGTATGTTTTCGTTTAACTGGTTTGCTATTGTACTAAGGCCACAATACCAATATGTTAGCTTAGAATACATGTATATAACTTATAAATACCCCCAGGGATATCTGGGTCATAACCTGACCCGTTTGGTTATTCGTTTGTTTGTTACGCAATAACCAACTAATCATTTGTTCGATAAACAAATACTAAGGCATACTTGGTTTTGTCACGAATGTCACAACACTCTTCAATCATAACGGCTTCTTTTTCAACCATTTCAGCAACATTAACCTAAAAACCAGAATTCCAATTGAATCCCTCATAAGCTTGTGATGCACTACAAGCTTTGGGTTGAGAAGTTGAAGCTTCTGTATGCCTTTTCCCTATAGATGAATCAGCATCATTCTGTGAAGGTCGGTGATAAATGTCCTGCTTGTAGTAGTCCCTTCCAAAAGGATTGGCTCCATTATCATCCACCACCTTGCTGGTGCACTCACGTTTGAAGTGTCCCTTCTCTTTACATCGGAAGCATATCAAATCCTATCTTCGATGGCGAAACTTCTAGAAAGTTTTTCCTAGTAATGTGCTTGAATCGTTGTGCCCTCCTGATGACACTTTCCATACACCAATGTATGTCAATCATCTCCATTTCCTCTAGGTCGATCTGATCATAATTCTCTTTTGTCATATTTTAGTTTCCTATCCTTCTAGCAATGAGACACTCGTAGGATTCCAATAGAGATCCAAGGAAAGCCATATGTTCCTTGACGTTCACAGAAGTCATTCCACTAGTGTTGATATTCACAGCATTGTGGCATTGTAGAGTATCAGGATCTGATTGTTGAGAACTTAGTGGTGCTTGATTGACCAGGACAGTGCCAAAATAGTTGCTATTGAATTGAGGAGTAGCCGGCACATTTCCAACAAGTGCTTGACTAGTTGGTTCAGTACAAAATGTTGTTTTAATCTTCGTGCTTTGAGCAACAATAGAATGTGAGATCTTATCGTACAGATCGATGTCTTGAGATACAACCGAGCTTTTCATTTTCTGCTTCTTCCGCAACTCTAACCCTGTGCCTCCAATATCTCGATGAATCGAGCAAGATTTTGTCTGGCATAGGCAACAAGGTTTGATTGTTGGATCATGATAAATGTGCCCCATTATTCAGGCACAACATCAGCCAATTTGTCAATGTACTTGTTTTGGTAAAAAATTGGTCTAAGGATCATGTAACCAAATTAGTTTGTGAGGAATGGTTCTAGTATGAACAATATAAACAAAAATGACAATTCTAGAAAATGAACAATGAGATTTATATGAGGAAAAGCCCTTGGTAACTAGTATCCCGCCGGCATAAAAACCTCGGGTAGTGAAAACTATCACTACCGGTTATATTGAACTAGAAAAGATTACAAAAGGTGGAATCGTGAATACAATGTGTTTGCTAAGAATGCTCATTACTAGAGTGATGTGTGTTGTGATAAGCTATAACTCAATATATATATAAATAAAATTACATAGGCTACTAACTACTTATGCTACAATCTCGGCCACGTTTGATTTACTCTTTCAACTCGACCGTTTAGGAGCGTGGACGAGAAGGGAAGACCAAGTAAAATACTTCGTCTGTAATAATAGGAATTCCTGTAAGCACGTATTATACCTGCAAAAATAGATCGTAATATATTTGGAATCAATTGTTAAGGATCCTTAAACCACTGAGGATCCTCAGTCCTAGAAACAGCTACCACAGATAACTGATTTATAAGGATCAAGAATCCTGGTCCCAACAATTGCCCCCAAACATGATAGTTGTGAATTGATAACACCTGTCATGTTTATTTCGATAAAATTGTATCGCAACCATTGATTCGGATTAGATGTGACCTTCGCCTGCCACCATATAATTAAGCCTACTTAATAGAGTTGAACCCTTATATCTCCCTCCTTCATCGGATTATAAGTTTATTTCCGGCAACGTTATTAGGTATCCTTCTCTTTCCCTCTATTATCTTTTTCCTCATCTTTCCGTTAAAATACCTAAAAGAAACCAAAGTGTTACTGTTAGGGCTCGGATTTTCGGCATCCTTAGCAAGCAATATGTTCAGGATAATTCCAGGATATGGTATCCTCCAAGGTAACAGGTATCCTAAATATGTTGTATAACTAGCAAATTGTTTGCTGTCTTTCCTTGTTTACCAGGTCAAGGAACGTTGCCACGATTGCCTAAAGACTTGGAATTGCAGCTAGGTTACTTCAAATAAAACGTGGTCAAAAAGGAAACGTGGAAATCAAACGGCTAATTGGAAGGAGTCAACTATCTCTGGAAAAATAGGAATTATTGTTAGCTACTTATTTGTATAAATAGAGCTAAACCCTGGATCAATAAACACACTCTTAGCACTTGAGACTCAGCAGTACTCACACTCCGTAATCACGATCCGATTAGCTCCACCCCTTGTAACCACTTTTTGTTATTAATAAACTGGTGGTGATAGTTTTCACCACCTGGGGTTTTTTTCTTGTTATCCTCAGGATAACGGTCGGGTTTTTTCCTCGCAACAAATCTTTGTGTTCTAGCACCTTTTGCATTCATTTCAACCAAGCACTAAGTCCCATTTACTAATTTGGTTACGAAATCACCTTTGTTAATTTTTGACCAAAACAATTTGGCGCCCACCAATCGGTGCTTTAATCCATCAAAACCGTTTGTTTCATTCTCAATTACTTTCATCCCTTCATCATGGCCTCACAACCAAAAACCAGCACCATTTTTGCTCCGGTGGTCACTACTGCTTCAAGTGTTAACCCTGGTCCTCCACCAGTCCCAAAGAAGAACACTCAGCCCAGAGGAGTACTTCCACCATACGTGGGATCCTCTACACAGGTAGATCCGGCTATCTCTAACAGTGACATTTTTCCTTGATGAAACAGGTCAAAACTTAAATGGAGCAGCAAGGGAAGACCAACTCAAGGCTATTCAAGGAAATTGAAGGGATTAAAAAGAAGCCAGGGCAGGAGACTACTCCAATCATGCCCAGGGTGCTTGATTTTAATTCTCCTGGATCATCTATCCTTCAAAGTCCTGGATTCTTGGGGGTACAACCAACAAGGACTCTGTATCAGTAGCAGTCAGGATATTGGGGAACTTATCCTCCGGTATCCTTGGAGTTACCCAGACCAACGAGGCCAGAATCCATCAACATGTAGCCTCGTTCAACCATGCCAGCCGGCATATTCTCGTCAGGATCTCCCGTGGTGTCCTCTGAGGTGCATGTTGGAGATGATATCCCTATGCAGACGTCACCTTATCCTGAGGATACCCTCAATGGAGGAACTAGTAGTCAAGGCTCAGGATACCCGAGGCCTAACCACGATCTCGGTAACAATTTACTTAATGCTAATTTATATACTAACCATGGATCTGTGTAGTATAAGGGGATATCCTCTAGGATAGCCAGGGAATTGCAGAAAATGAAGAACATGATTTCCAATATCCCAGGGATAATACGTCTTATAGCGGAAGTTCCAGTAGGCAGTCATAAGTTATCCAGGTTCACGTGGCCTATATGCGATGTGGAGATCTCCAAGAAGTTCCAGATGCCCAGCATGAAGCTGTACGATGGCATTATGGATCTTGAGGAACACGTAGCTCGGTATAGAGAGAGGATGGAGGTTAACCCAATCCTTATTGAAATCAAAGAAGCTTGTCTATGTAAGGGATTTGGTTCAACACTAATGGGACCAACCCTCAAATGGTTATTAAGTATTCCTCCCAATACTGTTACCTCATTTGCTCGTTTGATTAACTTATTCAATAATCAATTTTCTTGAAGTAGATCTTTTGAGAAAATGGCAGGTGATTTATATTGAATTGTTCAGCCTAATAATAAATCCCTAAGGGATTACATAACTAGATTTAGCAGGGAAGCTTTGGATATCCCCAACCTTGACATGGCGGCTGCTGTTGAAGCTCTCAAGATGGGGTTGAAGATGGACTCTCTTTTATACGAAGATCTTGTCATGGCTCCATGCAGGAATCTTGATGAAGTCAGAAATAGGGCACTAAGATACATTTGGCTAGAGGATGACAAGAAGGCCCATGGAAATCTGGTTATCCCGAAGTATGAGTCTACCAACAGGAAGTCAGACTCTCCACAGAAGTTCTCTAGGCCCAAACCTTATTCCAAACAAGATAATCCCAGGATAAACGCCGTGGAAGAAGGCGAAGATGATGAGGAGTATCCTAAAATATCCAAATATTGTTTTAATATTGATATTGGTGGTGTAATATGTGGCATGCAGGATTTAGGTGACAAGGCTAGATGGCCAAAGAAGAATGAAAAGCCCGGATCCAGCAAAGACAAGTCCAAATGGTGTGCATTCCATGAAGACTTTGGCTATCACACTGATGATTGCATAGCACTTCGGAAGGAAATAGGATGCCTTCTCAGTAGAGGATACCTGAAAGAACTGTTTGGAAGAAACAAGAACAAGAGTCAGGATCCTATCAAGATACCTGAAAGAGCACCTTCTCCACCACCCGGAGCTAAGGTTGTATCCTTTATCTTGGGAGGATCTGACATCTGTGGAACCTCGTATTCAGCCGCTAAGAAGAGTTTCAAAGAAACAAAGATAGAAAACGGAGAAAGACCTCTCCGTACTTCCACATTAACAACTCAAAAAATCATATCCTTTGATGAGGAGGATAGATGTGACCTTGTGGATCCCAACCATGATGGTTTGGTAATTACTTTATGTATAGCTAACTGTTTTGTGCGTAGGATACTCGTTGATGGAGGAAGCTCTGTGAACATTATCCAGATGGATGCCTTGAAGAAAATGGATATCCCGGAAACAGAGATTATCCCAAAATCCTTAGTCCTTGTAGGGTTCAGTGGCAAGACCAAGGATACATTTGGGAGAAATCAAACTTCCAATATATATTGAGGGAACTAACTCCCTACAAATTTTTTGTGTTATTGACTCATTAACTTGTTGTAATGTGATATTAGGCAGGCCCCGGATCCACAGCATGAAGGCAGCACCCTCAACTTATCATCAATGTGTGAAACTTCCAAGCCCATGGGGGGTCATCAAGATTGAAAGCGATCAGCAAGATGCCAAGGAATGCTATGCTTCATCAATGAAGTGGACTACAAAGCCCACTCAGGCATAGCAATTACAGAAGCAACCAGGGAAGGTACTGCAGGCTAGAGACCAAGAAGTGAAGGAAGTATCCATGGATGCTCACGATATCGAGATCAAAGTATTGTTAGGATCAGGTATGCCTGAGGATATCGAACAAGGATTGGTATCCTTCTTAAAGAAAAGAGCCTCTACCTTTGCATGGAAACATGAAGATATGACAGGTATCTCTAAACCCATAATTACTCATAAACTTGGTATAGATAAATCTTTCAGGCCGGTACATCAAAAGCGAAGGAAGTTTGCTCCTGAGAGAAATGTTATCATACAAGCAGAAGTGCAGAAGCTGCTCAAGACCAAAATGATAAGAGAGGTCCACTATCCTAGATGGTTGGCCAATCTAGTTGTAGTCCAGAAGAAAAATGGAAAGTGGAGAGTGTGCGTGGACTTCACAGACCTGAATAAGGCCTGTCCAAAAGACCCATTTCCACTCCTACACATTGACTCGATGGTGGATGCAACTGTTGGCCACGAACTACTAACCTTCATGGATGCATCCTTAGGATTTCAACAAATTCGAATGGAGCCTTCAGATCAAGAAGACACAGCCTTCATGACTCCAACAGGTATATACTGTTATATTGCAATGCCTTTTGGATTAAAAAATGCAGGTGCAACATACCAGAGGCTAGTCCACATGATGTTCAAAGACCAACTGGGCAACACGATGGAAGTCTACATAGATGACATGGTGGTAAAGTCAAAAAAGGCCGAGGATCACCTCAAAGACTTGGCAATAGCATTTGATATCTTGGATGAATACAACATGAAGTTGAATCCGGCCAAGTGTCATTTCGGAGTTAAAGCAGGAAAATTCCTTGGATACATTGTCACCAAAAGAGAAATAGAAGCAAGCCCAGAGCAGATCAAGGCTATCCTAGATATCAAATCGCCAAGAAACGTCAAAGATTTCCAAAGGTTGACAGGAAGAATAGCGGCTCTCAACAGATTCATCTCAAGATCTTCAGAGAAGTGTAAAGACTTCTATGATATCCTGAGGAAGAATCAAAAATTCGAATGGGGAGAAAAGCAAGAAAGGGCGTTGGTATCCCTGAAGGAATACTTATCCTCAGCACCACTCCTGATGAAGCCAATTGACGGTGAACCATTAACTTTGTACTTAGCTGTTTCGGGGAGTGCAATAAGTGCTGTCTTGGTCAAAGATCATGAAGGTCAACAACATCCAATATATTATGTAAGTAAAAGTCTACTAGATGCTGAATCCGGCTATTCTTATCTTGAAAAGTTAATTTTAACACTTATAATGGCTTCTACTAAACAAAGACATTACTTTGAAACTCATGCTATTCATGTAAAGACTAATTATCCTATTAAAGTTGTTCTGAGAAAACCAGAAATGTTAGGTAGGATGGCAAAATGGGCTGTAAAACTTAGTGCATATGATATCTTGTATGAGCCAAGGACATCCATCAAATCTCAGGCACTTGCCGACTTTGTGGTTGATTTTAGCCAGGATATCCTCGAAGAAGTAGAAAAAGAATTTCAACAGTTGGAGGTCAAGGAAAGTTGGATCTTCCATACAGATGGTGCCTCCAACATAAGAGGAACAGGTCTAGTTATCCTGCTAAAATCGCCACAGGGGGACATTATACCTCTATCTATATCATGTGAATTTCAGGCCACTAATAATGAGGCTGAATATGAGGCCCTAATAGATGGTTTACAATTAGCTAAGGATATAAAGGTCAGGTACCTTCAAGTCTATGTTGATTCATTATTATTAGCTAATCATTTTAATGGCTCTTATGCAGTAAATGTAGAAAAATTAGCAACATATTTGGAAATAGTTAAACAATTAGCTATGTGTTTCGAAATATTTGATATAGTACAGGTACCAAGAGAAGAGAACACTGAAGCAGATGCCTTAGCAAATTTAGCATCAGCTCTCAAAATACCAGATGATATCAAGATACCTATCGTTCATATTTTAACTCCAACTACTAAGGAGAACAACGAAGTGATGGAGACTTCTAAACCTGAAGATGATCCAGTATCCTAGACCAGTCCCATAATACAGTATCTTCAGGATAACCAGATCCTAGAAGGAGAAAATCCTAGAGCTTTCCGAATGAAGGTAACCCAGTATAATATCGTAAATGATATTTTGTACAGAAAATCACTTGCAGGTCCATACTTGAGGTGCTTGAAACACCATGAAGAAGTCCTCAAGGACATACATGAAGGTGATTGTGGAAACCACACTAGGGGCAGAGCCTTAGTATCCAAGATACTGAGGACAGGTTACTTCTGGCCGGCAATGAAGAAGGATGAAATGAACTTCTCTACGAAATGTGATGCTTGTCAAAGATACGACAACATATTGCATCAACCAACTGAACCACTACATCCTATCATATCCCCATGGCCATTTATGAAATGGGGAATGGATATTGTGGGAAAGCTGCCCAAGGCTCATGGTGGAAAAGTCTTTATGCGGGCCATGATAGAGTACTTCTCCAAGTGGATCGAAGCCGAGTCGTTTGTCCAAGTTAAAGAGAAGGAAGCGATCTCATTTATCAACCGCAATATCCTGACAAGATCGTTTGTGATAACGGTTCACAGTTCATCGGTAGCACGAAAACCAACTTTTGTGAATGTTGGGGAAACAAGATGGTAACTTCAACACCAGTACATCCTCAAGCAAACGGTCAAGCAGAATCAAGTAATAAGATCATCATCAAAAATTTGAAGAAAAGTTGGGGTCCAAGAAAAGAAAATATGCTGAAGAGTTGCCATTCATTCTTTGGGCTGATAGAACCACTTCAAAAAATGCAACGGGTCAAACACCTTTCTCTTTGGTGTTTGGGGCCGAAGCTGTTATCCCTACAGAGATGGTGATCCCCATAGCAAGAACCATCATCCAAGATACTGAGTCCAACAACCAAAGCCTTATTGAAGAATTAGACACTATTGATGAGCACAGAGATTTAGCTAGGATCAAAATGGCAGCCTATCAACAAAGAACAGCTAAGTCAAACAACAAGAACATCCGAATTCAAAGATTCCAAGTGGGAGATATGGTGTTGAGAACGGCATTTCAGAATACCACTAACCCGACAGATGGAAAGCTAGCTCCAAAGTGGGAAGACCCTTATCTGATCGATTCAGAAGCAGGCAAAGGAGCCTACAGGCTAGTCATTATGGAAGGTGTTCCTATACCAAGAGCTTGGAATGCTATCCATCTCAAGGCATATTTTTTGTTAGTATCCTTAACTGGTATGTCCATATCCTCAACATCTTGGGATAATGGTATGTTCACTAATCTATTTTTTTTACATTATTACATATTTAAACTTTATTTTCTCTTTATCAAGTTTACTAACTTAAGCATCAGAGGGGTGTTAGCCAGGCTAACACCCACCCCTCATCAAGAGTTTAGTGTTTTGTAGGTAACCTAAGGATGAGTTATCTTGACAACAATTAGAGACTTATCACCTCCCACATGAACACGATATCCCTAATATCTCCTAAGGTTTAAAGGTCTTCACCTTTCTCACGAATTCGGTAACACCCTGCCTGGAGCGCACCATGATCGAATATAGTTCGAGGCAGGCGGACCAGAACAGCTGCTAATCCGTTTGTTGTTGGCTATATATCGGATCCTCAAGATAAGTGGCAGACGTGTCACACATACAGTTTATAACATTTTCATGTTATCTAAGTGTTGTCAAAAATTAACAAATATGATTTTACAACCAAATTAGTA
This sequence comes from Bidens hawaiensis, assembly GCF_021521415.1. Lineage (NCBI taxonomy): Eukaryota > Viridiplantae > Streptophyta > Magnoliopsida > Asterales > Asteraceae > Bidens > Bidens hawaiensis. The sequence continues at coordinate 96,330 of NW_027497978.1, read as the reverse complement.
AAATGGGACTAGGTGCTTGTAAAATTGGCTTGAACACAGAGATTTGTTGCAAGGAAAAAACTCGTTATCCTAAGGATAACAAGTAAAAAACCCTTGGTGGTGAAAACTATCACCACTGGTTTATTAATAATCAAAAGTGGTTACAAGTGTGGAGCTATAACTTGATCGTGATTACCGAGAATGCGAGTACTAGTAAGTCTCGAGTGCTAAAGTGTGTGTTATGATCAACATTAGTAGCTCTATTTATAATGAATCAAGTCTAACAACTATCGCCTATAATTTAGGAAATGTGAGACCGAATCCAATTAGCCGTTAATCATTCAATCCAACACGTTTTCCCTATCTGCCACGCTCTAATAACAGCAAGTGCGAGTCTTCGGGAGATCAAGCAACGGTCTTTGACCTGGTACACAAGGAAAGTAGCTAATAACGTGTTAGTTACATAATATAATTAGGATACTTGTCATCGTATCCTAGTTTTGTTCTGAATATAATGTTTGCTGAGGATACTAAAAATCCGAGCCCTAACAATTGTCCCCAAATTTAACAGTTGTAGATATGGTTTACAGCTGTAAAATTTTTAATTTTTTAATATCTGCATGTGTGGACGATCTTTGTTACACGTGTCCATCATTCAAGATAAATATTCCTAATTCATTCAACCATTGATCTTCATTTTCTCAAATCATGAGTCCGAAACTCCATAGGTCTAGTATCGAAGATTTTGTATCACAAAATCTCCTTGCTAGTCCAGCGACTGAGATATGTATTTTTGGTGATACCGTTATTACTAATCTTCAGTCTTGAGGTTGTTTTCCTTCGCGAACTGTTTTTAGATCTTTTGATGCCGCTCTTTATTCTGACCATGTTTCAAAAACCTGGATCTGTTTTCCGTTTTTGCTGTTTAAAATCGGCTTTTCGTACCCATTTCCTGCCTTTACCGCTGAGTTATTTTCCAGAACTGGTCTTGGTTTTGCCCAAACCATGGGCATGGTTTGGAGGACCTTGTTCGTTTTGGAGAGATTAATTGCCGACCATGCCCTTGATTTCACCCTTTCTAAGCTTGCGTCTGTGTATGACCTTCGCAGCCATAGATCTTCAAGATACCTACTTAAAACTAAATCTGGCCGAACCCCGCTCGTTCTGAGAAACACCCAGAACAATGACCAGTGGAAGAGATAATTCTTCTTCGTTAGGAGAGATTCTCTCCCACAGTCTGATAATCTTCCTTATCTCTGGGTCTCCAAAAGTAGGATACCTTATTTTGAAGTCTTATGCTGATCTGTTTACATCTGACATGCTTTGTTTTGTTTTTTGCAGCCTTGAAGCTTTTTGAGATCGCCCCTCCCACCAAAGAGACTGAGGCCAAACTTGGTTCTTTCTTTCTTATCGACGAGGAGGAAATGACGTTTTATTTTCAGCCAAGCCTCCAAGATCCATCGCCATCAGCCGGCTCCGTTATGTCTGGTAAGGAACATCGAATTGTTAGTATAAATATTCTAAAGATTAGGGATACTAACCTATATACTCGTAGGTAAATCTGCGTCAGTCTTTGCTTTGGACGACATTGACAGCATGGTATCTACCCGTAGCACTAAGAAAAAAGAAGTCGCTCATGTTCCCCAGCTTAAACCCGAAGGCAGTCATGCTAAGGCTTTGAAAAAGAGGAAGACCCGTGATACCTCTGAATCCTCTCCGACATTTGATCTTGAGTTCAATCAGGTATGTCTTCATGTTTTGCCCTTGTATCCTGTAGATAACATATGCTGAGGCTAATTTGATTTGTGCAGGGGCTAGGATTGTTATCCTCCAAATTCAACGATCTCCATCATGAACTCCTTGAGGCCAACACTCGTATTGCCGAGATGTTGAAGATTGCGAATGCCAAAACCAGCCTTCTCGACAGGAAGACGAAAGAGATCGAGGACTTGAAGCATGAAATTTCGCTAGCCAAGAAGGAGCTAATCCACCAAGAGGCGGATCGTCTTGTGCAGATCCAGAAGGTTACTGAGGGGGTGAAGAAATCGGCTGCGATCTCCATTTTCCAGTCCCGGCTTAGGATGGCTAAGGATGCAAAGGATGCGGGGCTAGAGACTCCTTTTTGGGATGTAGCTGCTTGGGAGAGAGTCTTGGCCGAGCTTAATGGTGAGGATGTGGAGGATGCTGGTCCTAGTGGAGTAGAGAAGATTGCGGAGGAGGCAGTGGATGTGGCAATTGAGAAGGCGGTCGGTGGTGAGATTCAATTGGGCGATGACAGCGGTAAAGAAAAAGGCTTGAGCCCAATTTTTTGTGTGTTTGTGTGTTTTGGTCTATGATGCTAGGTTGTAATGGTTGTTGAACAATTTTTATTTTCCTTTCTTGAACTATATTATGCTTAGGATATTATTATACATGGGTGGGGGGATCTTGACTTTCCAAGACGAAGCCCATGTTATCTTAACTTTTGGACATCTGGCAATATTTGGGTGGAGGGATCTTGGCTTTTCAAGATGAAACTCGGATGTTGCCTTTTTAATTTCCTGCACTTGTGATTAGTAATAATATAATCTTTTGGCTTTAAGCATTGTGTTCAGTAACTTATAAGTTTTAGTTGGAATGTTACATGTCTTTAATTTTATGAAATAAGTTGCTTTGAGGATAATGTATCCTGAAAACATGCTTTTTGAATATTTTGAGTACTGTAGTTCCAGAAAATATATCTTTAAGGCTTTTTATTAAAATATCCTAAGTATCGTGTATTTTGAACATAAAATACTTTAAAGATTATATATTTTTAGAAGACATAATCAAAACACTTATTAGGAGTAAAATATCTTAAGGATAATATATCCTTATACCTTGTGTGAATTATCACAATCAAGCCAAAAGATCATACCTTGAAAAATGAATCGAGTGATAAAACTAAGTGTAAAGAGTACCTTCATGGAGATCATCTAGTTAGCTTACATATGATGTCCCCAACTGTTGATCTTTTAAGGTATCATGCTTTATGGAATTTTGCTATGTTAAAAACAACTTTGCAATATCTTTACATTTAGCGATTTGTTCGATCATCAATCTATCAAAACAAAGTTAGGTAATCCTGGCGATAAAGCCCATTTACTAGCGACAAAGCCTTTGTACTGGCGATAAAGCCTTTACTTGAGAGACATGAAAATGTCTAAGCTTGAGATAAAACTGGGGAAAGTCCCAAAAGTATGGGCATGTAAATGCCAAAACTTGAGATAACATGAAAATGTTATAAACCTTAGATAACATGAAAATGTTATAAACCGTATGTGTGACACGTCTGCCACTTATCTTAAGGATTCGATATATAGCCAACAACAAACGGATTATCAGCTGGTCTGGTCCGCCTGCCTCGAACTATATCCAAATCATCGTACGCTCCAGGCGTTCGTTGGAAAGGTGAAGACCTTTAAACCTTAGAAGATATCTAGGATATCTTATTAGTGCGCTCCAGGCGTTCGTTGGAAAGGTGAAAACCTTTAAACCTTAGGAGATATCAGGGATATCTTATTCGTGCGTGAGGTGGTCAGCCTCTGACTGTTGTGAAGATAACATATCCTTGGGATAACTGCAAAACACTAAGCTCTTGATAAGGGGTGGGTGCTAGCCTGGCTAACACCCCTCCGATGCTTAAGTCAGTAAACTTGATTTAGAGATAATAAAGTTCAAAGAGTATAAAAATAAATGAGGGAACATACCTTTATTCTGAGGATACGAACATACCAGTCAAGGATACTAACAAAAATATGCTTTAAGGTGGATAGCGTTACAGGCTCTTGGTATAGGAACACCTTCCAAAGTGATTAACCTGTAGGCCCCTTTTCCTGTTTCTGAATCAATCAGGTAAGGACCTTCCCATTTTGGAGCAAGCTTTCCATCTGCTGGGTTAGTGGTATTCTGAAACGCCTTTCTTAACACCATATCTCCTACTTGGAATCTTTGAATCCGAATATTCTTGTTGTAGGACTTGGCTATCCTTTGTTGGTATGCTGCCATTCTGACCTTAGCAAGATCTCTAAGTTCATCAACAGTGTCAAGGTCTTCAGTGAGGCTTTGGATGTTGGACTCAGTATCTTGGATGCTGGTTCTTGCTGTGGGGATCACCATCTCTGTAGGGATAACAGCTTCGGCCCCAAACACCAAAGAGAAAGGCGTTTGTCTCGTTGCATTTTTTGAAGTGGTTCTATCAGCCCAAAGAACAAATGGTAGTTCTTCAGCCCATTTTCCCTTCTTGGATCCCAACTTCTTCTTCAAATTGTTGATGATGATCTTGTTACTAGATTCTGCTTGACCATTAGCTTGAGGATGTATTTGGAGTTGAAGTCACCATCTTGATTCCCCAACTTTCACAAAAGTTGGTTGTTCTACTACCGATGAACTGTGATCCATTGTCACAAACAATCTCTGCCGGGATACCGAATCTTGTCAGGATATTGCGTTTGATGAATGAGATCACATCCTTTTCTTTAACTTGAACAAATGCCTCTGCTTTGATCCACTTGGAGAAGTAATCTGTCATGGCTATCATGAAGACCTTTCCACCAGGAGCCTTGGGCAATTTTCCCACATTATCCATCCCCCATTTCATAAATGGCCACAGGGATACGATAGGATATAATGGTTCAGTTGGTTGATGCAAGATGTTGTTGTGTCTTTGACAAGCATCACATTTTCTGGAGAAGTTCATTGCGTCCTTCTTCATTGTTTCGCCAGAAGTGACCTGTCCACAGTATCTTAGATACTAAGGCTCTACCCCTAGCGTGGTTTCCACAATCACCTTCATGTATATCCTTGATAACTTCTTGTGCTTCTTGATATTCCAAGCATCTCAAGTATGGACCTACAAGTGACTTTCTATACAAAACATCATTTAGGATAATATACTGGGTTACCTTCATTCGGAACGCTCTTGGATTTTCTCCTTCTGGGATCCTGTTATCCTGAAGACACCGTATTATAGGATGGGTCCTGGATACTGGATTATCCTTAGGCTTTAAAGTCTCCATGACCTCGTGGCTCTCCTTTGTTGCTGGAGTCAAGATATGTATGATGGGTATCTAGATGTCATCAGGTCTCTTGAGAGCTGATGCTAAATTTGCCAAAGCATCTGCTTCAGTGTTTTCTTCTCTTGGTACCTGCACTATATCAAATGTTTCGAAACACATAGCTAATTGCTTAACTATTTCTAAATATTTCGCTAAGTTTTCTGCATTCACTACATAAGAGCCATTAAAATGGTTAGCTAATAACAAAGAATCAACATAAACTTGAAGATACCTGACCTTCATATCCTTAGCTTATTGTAAACCAGCTATTAAGGCTTCATATTCAATCTCATTATTAGTTGCCTGAAATTCACAAGATATGGATAGAGGTATAATGTACCCCTGTGGCGATTTGAGCAGGATACCTAGACCTGTCCCTCTTATGTTGGAGGCACCATCAGTGTGCATGGTCCAACTCTCCTTGACCTCCAATTGTTGAACTTAGTTTTCTACTTCTTCGAGTATATCCTGGCTAAAATTAGCCACAAAGTCGGCAAGTACTTGTGATTTGATGGCTGTTCTTAGCTCATACAAGATATCGTATGCACTACGTTTTACAGCCCACTTTGCCATCCTACCTGACATTTCTGGTTTTCACAAAACAACCTTAATAGGATAGTTAGTCTTTACATCTATTGTATGAGTTTCAAAGTAATGTCTTAGTTTAGTAGAAGCCATTATAAGTGCTAAAATTAATTTTTCAAGATAAGAGTAACTGGATTCAGCATCTAGTAGACTTTTACTTACATAATACATTGGATATTGTTGACCTTCATGATCTTTGACCAAGACAGCGCTGATTGCACTTCCAGAAACGGCTAGGTACAGGGATAATGGCTTACCATCGACTGGCTTCATTAGGTGTGGTGCTGAGGATAAGTATTCCTTCAGGGATACCAATGCCCTTTCTTGTTTCTTTCCCCATTCGAACTTTTAATTCTTCCTCAGGATATCATAGAAGTCTTTACACTTCTCAGAAGATCTTGAGACGAATCTGTTGAGAGCTGCAATTCTTCCGGTCAACCTTTGGACATCTTTGACATTTCTTGGTGATTTGATATCTAGGATAGCCTTGATCTGCTCTGGGCTTGCTTCTATCCCTCTTTTGGTGACAATGTATCCAAGGAATTTTCCTGCTTTGACCCCAAAATGACACTTGGCCGGATTCAACTTCATGTTGTATTCATCCAAGATATCAAATGCTGTTGCCAAGTCTTTGAGATGATCCTCGGCCTTTTTTGACTTTACCACCATGTCATCTATATAGACTTCCATCATGTTGCCCAGTTGGTCTTTGAACATCATGTGGACTAGCCTCTGGTATGTTGCACCTGCATTTTTTAATCCAAAAGGCATTGCAATATAACTGTATATACCTGTGGGAGTCATGAAGGCTGTGTCTTCTTGATCTGAAGGCTCCATTTGAATTTGTTAAAATCCTAAGGATGCATCCTATGAAGGTTAGCAGTTCATGGCCAGCAATTGCATCCACCATGGAGTCAATGTGTGGGAGTGGGAATGGGTCATTTAGACAGGCCTTATTCAAGTCTGTGAAGTCCACACACATTCTTCTTCTGGACCACAACTAGATTGGCCAACCATCTAGGATAATGGACCTCTCTTATCATTTTGGTTTTGAGTAGCTTCTACACTTCTTGTATGATAACGTTTCTCTCAGGAGCAAACTTTCTTCGCTTTTGATGTATCGGCCTGAAAGATTTATCTGTACCAAGTTTATGAGTAATTACGGATTTGGAGATACCTATCATATCTTCATGTTTCCAGGTGAAGGTGGAGGCTCTCCTCTTTAGGAAGGATATCAATTCTTGTTCGATATCCTCAGCCATTCTTGATCCTAATAAGACTTTGATCTCGGTATCCTGAGGATCCAGAGATACTTCCTTCACTTCTTGGTCTCTAGCCTGTAGTACCTTCCCTGGTTGTTTCTGTAATTGCTATGCTTGAGTAGGTTTTGTAGTCCTTTTCATTAAAGAAGCATAACATTCCTTGGCATCTTGCTGATCGCTATCAATTTTGATGACTCCCCATGGGCTTGAAAGTTTCACACATTGATGATATGTTGAGGATACTGCTTCCATGCTGTGGATCCAGGGCCTGCCTAATATCACATTACAACAATTACAATAAGATAACGAGTCAATAACACAATTTTTTAAAAGAGTTAGTTCCCTCAATATATATTGGCAGTTTGAATTCTCCCAAAGTATTTTTGGTTTTGCCACTGAAGCCTACAAGGATAGAGGATTTTGGGATAATCTCCGTTTCTGGGATATCCATTTTCCTCAAGGCATCCATCTGGATAATGTTTACAGAGCTTCCCCCATCAATGAGTATCCTGCGCACAAAACAGTTAGCTATACATAAAGTGATTACCAAACCATCATGGTTGGGATCCACAAGATCACATTGGTCATCCTTGTCGAAGGATATGATCCTTTGAGTTGTTAGAGTGAAAGTGCGGAGAGGTCTTTCTTCGATGTCGGATCCTCCCGAGATAAAGGATTCAACCTTAGCTTCGGGTGGAGGAGAAGGTGCCCTTTCAGGTATCTTGACAGGATCCTGACTCTTGTTCTTGTTTTTTCCAAACAGTTCCTTCAGGTATCCTTTGCTGAGAATATATCCCATTTTTTTCCGAAGTGCTATGAAATCTTTAGTGCGATGGCCAAAGTCTTCATGTAATGCACACGATTTGGACTTGTCTTTGATGGATTCGGGCTTTTCATTTTTCTTAGGCCATCTGGCCTTGTCACCTAAATCCTGCATGTCACATATCACACCACTAATATCAATATTAAAACAATATTCAGAAATTTTAGGATACTCTTCATCATCTTCATCGTCTTCCACGGCAATTATCCTGGGATTATCTTGCTTGGAATAAGGCTTGGGCCTAGATAACTTCTGTGGAGTGTCTGACTTTCTATTTGTAGATTCATACTTCGGGATAACCGAGCTTCCATGAGCTTTCTTGTCATCCTCTAGCCGAATGTATCTTAACACCCTGTTTCTGACTTCATCATGATTCCTGCATGAAGTCATGACAAGGTCGTCATAGAAAGGAGAATCCTTCCTTAGTCCCATCTTGAAGGCTTCGACAGCAGTTGCTATGTCAAGGTTGGGGATCTCTAAAGCTTCCATGCTAAATCTGGTTATGTAATCCCTTAAGAATTCATGGTTATGCTGAACAATTCTATATAAATCACGTGTCATTTTCTCAAAATATCTACTACAAGAAAATTGATTATTGAACAAGTTAATCAAATGGGAAAATGAGGTAATAGTTTTGGAAGGAATACTCAATAACCATTTGAGGGCTAGCCCCGTCAAGGTTGAACCGAATCCCTTGCATAGGCAAGCTTCTTTGATGTCAATGGGGATGGGGTTGATATCCATCCTTTCTCTGTACTGAGCTACGTGTTCTTCACGATCTGTAGTGCCATCGTACAGTTTCATGCTGGGCGTCTGGAATTTCTTGGGGATCTACACGTCACATATACGCCAAGTAAACCTGGATACCCTGTGGCTACCAGCGGGAACTTCAACTATGGGACGTATTATCCCCGGGATATTGGAAATCATATCCTTCATTTTCTGCAATTCCCTGGCTATCTCAAGGGATATCCCCTTATCCTGCACATGTCCACGGTTAGTGTATAAATTATCATTAAGCAAACCGTTACCGAGGTCGTGGTTAGGTCTCTGGTATCCTGAGCCTTGATGGCTAGTTCCTCTATAAAGAGTATCCTTAGGATAAGGTAACGTCTGCATAGGGAGGTCATCTCCAATATGCACTTCAGAGGACACCATAGGAGATCCTGATGAGAATATGCCGGCTGGCATGGTTGAACAAGGCTGCATGTTCATGGAGTCTGGCCTCGTAGGTCTGGATAATTCCGAGGATACCGAAGGGTAGGATCCCCAGTGAGTATCCTGATTGCTGCTGAGATGGAGTCCTTGTTGATTGTGTCCCCAAGGATCCGGGATTCTGAAGGATAGATGATCCTGGAGAACCAAAGTCAAGAGCCCTGAGCATGATCAGAGTGGCCTCCTGCCCTGGTTTCTTGTTGATCCCTTCTATCTCCTTAAATAGCCTTGAGTTGGTCTTTTCTTGCTGCTCAACGTGAGTTTTGACCTGTTTCAACAAAGCAAAAATATCATTGTTAGAAATAACCAGATCTACCCGTGTAGAGGTTCCCGGGTACGGTGGAAGTTCTCCTTTGGGTTAAGCGTTCTTCTTTGGGACCGACGGAGGACCGGGGTTAACATTTGAAGCAGTGGTGACCGGAGCAAGAATGGAGCTAGTTTTTTGTTGTGAGGCCATAATGAAGGGATGAAAGTAATTGAGACTGGAAAAAATGGTTTTGATGGATTAAAGCACCGATTGCCCCACGGTGGGTGCCAAATTGTTTTGGTCAAAAATTAACAAATATGATTTTATAACCAAATTAGTAAAATGGGACTAGGTGCTTGTAAAATTGGCTTGAACACAGAGATTTGTTGCAAGAAAAAAACTCGTTATCCTAAGGATAACAAGTAAAAAACCCCGGGTCGTGAAAACTATCACCACCGGTTTATTAATAATCAAAAGTGGTCACAATTGTGGATCTATAACTTGATCATTATTACAGAGAATGCTAGTACTAGTAAGTCTCGAGTGCTAAAGTGTGTTTTATGATCAACATTAGTAGCTCTATTTATAATGAATCAAGTCTAACAACTATCGCCTATAATTTAGGAAATGTGAGACCGAATCTAATTAGCCATTAAACATTTAATCCAACACGTTTTCCTGTTACGCTCTAATAACAGCAAGTGCGAGTTTTCGGGAGATCAAGCAACGGTCTTTGACCTGGTAAACAAGGAAAGTAGCTGATAACGTGTTAGCATAATATAATTAGGATACCTGTCACCTTTAGAGGATATCGTATCCTAGTTTTGTTCTGAATATAATGTTTGCTGTGGATACTGAAAATCCGAGCCCTAACACCAAGGTCTCGGCATTTTCATGTCCTCACGTTTGGGTCTTTCCCCAGTTTTATCTAAGGTTTAGATATTTTCATGTCTCTAAAGTAGGTCTTGTCTCTAGAAAGTAGGCTCTATCGCCAGTAAACGGGCTCTATCGCTAGTAAATGGGCTTTATCGCCAGAACTGTCTGACTTTGTTTTGACAGATCGGAGATCGGCCAGGTCGCTAAGTGTAGAAATGTTACTAAGTTGTTCTTAACTTAGCAAATTCCAAAAGCATGATACGAAGAAAGATCAACAGTTGGGGACATCATATGTAAGCTTATTAAGTTTATAAGTACTTTCTACAAAGGTAATCTTTACACTTAGTCTTTTTACATATTTTGTCTCTCAAGACTTAATCTTTTGGTTTAAATTGTGATAATTTACATTTACACAAGACTTAAGGATATATTGTCCTTAAAGATGCTTTATCTTAATACATAATAGTATTTCAAAACATATTTCCTAAAAGATAAAATCCTAAAAATATTTTACTTTAAAGTAAGAGGAATTTAAGAATTATGTTTATGATACTTTATCCTCAAGATAATTTATTTCAAAAAACTTAAAGATATTTCCATAAGACACGTTCTAATCAAAATATATCCAGACAAGTTATCTAAAATAACATACAAATAGAATGCAATATTAAACCCAAAGATTATGTCATTACTAACAGAAAGTACAGATAAACAAAAAGACAATGCCTAGGCTTCGTCGTCAACAAATGGAAGATCCCTCCATCCATGCATCATCACATAGTTATGGTTCAAGAAAACATAGGCTTCGTCTTGGAACCCAAGATCCCTCCACCTATCTTCCCTTATTGTCAAATTATCCTAAGCATACTTGTTCCAGACAAAAAATGAAAATTGTTCAACAAGCCAATACCAAACCATCACAAACCAAAACACATAAGCCATAAAAAAGTGGCTCAGGCCTTGTCTTTTTTGCCCTCATTGCCCAACTGTTCGCCACCTCCAGCCTCCTTCGTAGCATCACCAGTCGCCACTTCGCCAACAGCCACCTTCACCGCCTCGTCCGCCACCTTTTCCATTCTGCTCGAACCCGGCTCCTCTAAGTTTTCCCCAGTCAATTCCGCCAGCACCTTCTTCCAAGCAGTACATCCCAAAAGGGAGTGTCAAGGCCAGCATCTTGGGCCTCCTTTGCCATGCAAAGGTGAGACTGGAAATGGAAATGGAAGCTGACCTCTTTGCTCCCTCTGTAACCTCTTGGATCTTCACCAAACAATCTGCTTCTTGATGGACAAGTTCCTTCTTGGTCAGCGCAAGCTCCTGCTTTAGGTCCTCGTTCTCCTTGGTCTTCTTGTCAAGAAGATTGGATTTAGCAGTTCCGATCTTTAGCATCTCGGCAATACGGGTATTGGCATAAGGAAGTTCGTGGTGAAGATCGTTGAACTTAGTAGATAGCAGCCCTAGACCCTATTCAAAGTAAACTATCCTCAACATACATTATCTTCAAGAAATGAGGACAGGATGAGTCATACCTGATTGAACTTAACGTCACACATCGGAGAGGAGTCGGAAGTATCCTGGGTCTTTCTCTGTTTTGAACCCTTAGCACGACTGCTTTTGGGCTTTATCTGGGTAACGGGAATGGTTTCCTTCTTCTTGGTGCTATGTGTGGAGACCATACTATCAATGTCTTCAAGAACGAAAACAGGAGTAGATTTACCTACAAAGAAAATACAGGTTAGTATCTCTGATCCTTAAATTTTTAGCTAATGTGTCAATACTTCTTACCAGACATAGCGGAGCCCACTGACTGGGATGGTTCTTGAATGACTGACTAGAAGTGAAAGGTCCTCTCTTCTTCGTCTACGAGGAAGAAAGAATTCAGCTTACTCTCGGTCTCTTTGCTGGGAGGAGCAATCTCAAAGAACTTCAAAGCTGCAAGAAAACAAGACAGAGCATATCAGTTACAGACATATCAGCATACGGCTTCAAGATAATGTATCCTACTCCTGGAAACCCAAAGATATGGAAGATTGTTAGGATGAGGAAGGGAATCTCTCCTAACAAAGAAGAATTGTTTCCTCCATTGGTCTTTATTTTGGGTATTTCTAAAAACGAGTGGGGTTCGATCAGATTTGGTCTTGAGGAGGTATTTTGAGGAGTTGTGACTATGGAGGTCAAAGACGAAGGCGAGTTCAGAAAGCATGAAGTCAAGGCATGGTTGGCGATCAGTCTTTCTAGCGTGAATAGAGTTCTCCAAACCATCGGTATGGCTTGGATAAAAATCAATCCTGTCCTATTAAAGAACTCAGTGGTGAAAGGAAGAAAAGTGTAAGAAAAACCAATCTTGAATGGCAAATACGGAAAACAAATCCAAGTCTTGGAAACAAGATCAGATAGGACGGCTGGATGGAAAGGTTAGAAAACGGTTCCCGGAGGGAAACAACCTCGGGATTGTAGGTTAACGATGTCAGTGTTGTTAAAAGTACATATTTCACTCGTGGGGCTTGCAAGAAGGTTTTGTGAGATAAAATCTTCAATGCCTGAGGCATGGAGTTTTGGACTCATAATTGTAGAAGATGAAGAAGAAGAAAGGATTACCTAGATAGAAGAACCGATGAATGAAAGGTTTATTTCTCCAAGTAATTATAAGGATAACCTAGGGTTACTCGGTCATGAATGACTGACACGTGCAGCCAATCCATCACACATGTGGGGTTTAAATTTCGAAAAATTTTACAGCTGTAATCCATGTCAACAGCCGTTAAATTTGGGGACAATTGTTAGGGCTCGGATTTTCGGCATCCATAGCAAGCAATATGTTCAGGATAATTCCAGGATATAGTATCCTCCAAGGTAACAGGTATCCTAAATATGTTGTATAACAAGCAAATTGTTCGCTGTCTTTCCTTGTTTACCAGGTCAAGGGACGTTGCCATGATTGCCTAACGACTCAGAATTGCAGCTGGGTTACTTCAAATAAAACATGGTCAAAAAGGAAACTTGGAATCAAACAGCTAATTGGAAGGAGTCAATTATCTCCGGAAAAATAGGAATTATTATTAGCTACTTATTTGTATAAATAAAGCTAAACCCTGGATCAATACACACACTCTTAGCACTTGAGACTTAGCAGTACTCATATTCTGTAATCATGATCCGATTAGCTCCACCACTTGTAACCACTTTTTGTTATTAATAAACCGGTGGTAATATTTTTCACCACCCGGGGTTTTTTTTCTTGTTATCCTCAAGATAACGGGTTTTTTCCTCGCAACAAATCTTTGTGTTCTAGGACTTTTTGCATTCATTTCAACCAAGCACCAAGTCCCATTTACTAATTTGGTTACGAAATCACCATTGTTAATTTTTAACCAAAACAGTTACCTTCAGTTCCTGCCCGAGGGAGATTATCCGTGAACCTCAGAGTCAAAACCTTCTCAAGGACCCAACCTCTGAGATTTGTAAATTTACCGATGAGGAAATCCGTAGCATTTCCGGCTGCTTTCCTGAGGGCACGGTGTTCAGACCTTACAACCCCCAAATAAAAACTGACTATGTTTCAACAGATTGGGTTTGCTTTCCGGCTCTTCCATTTCTCCTAGGTTTTTCGTATCCGTATCCTGATCTTACAGATACTTTCTTTTCGTTACCGGCATTAGCTATATCCAAGCTATGCCGATGATGTGGCGAACTCTTCATCCTCTCGAAAGATTGATTGTGGAACAGAACCTCGATTTCAGCCTCCCAGCCTTTTCTTACCTGTACAGCCTCGTCACTCACGGTTCCAGCAGAATTCCTCTTCAAGAGCAAACCTTTTCAGCCTCTTCCGATCAATAAGACCACCCACAACGATTGATGTGTTGTAAAACACACGTATTTTCCGCACGTTTTATCTACGTAATATATTATATTTTATATGTTCTAACACGTTTTAGATAGATTTTACGCACATTTATTAATCTTGTAGGTTTTTGGGTAAAAGAAAGGTAAAAACCGTGACTTTTCGAGCATTCTACGAGCCTTTTACGCATACAAGTTCAAGACAAAGCTCAAGGCCTGACCCGTATGCATCATGGAGGCCCAAATACTATTATAATATTATAATCTAAAAAATTAAAAAAACCTAGAGCTGCTGGAAGACCTGCGATCGGAAATCAAGAAGGAAGAAAGAAAAGAAAAAAGGTTTTGTGTGCTAGGGTTTGGAGCTTGTGGCGGCTAGGGAAGGAAGAACAAGCAAGAACCAAGCCTCGAGATCGATTATCATCAGATTTTACAGCAAGGAGAAGCCCCGGAAACATCCATATCCTTACATCTTTTTCATTGTTCATTCACTTTTAGTTTCTTGCTTAATTGTTAATTGGTTTTGCAATTGTGTTAGAGATTGAAGTGTTTATGATTATTGTTGATCGTTGGACAATTGTTAAGATGATTGGTATGAGTTTATTAATGGTTTTATTCAATGTTCATGGCTATCCAATTAATATGCTAGGCAAATCTTGTTAGTTCTACCTAGGGATGATGATTCTTGTTAGGTTTTGATAGGTTTTATGGATTGTTTGATTGATAGACTTGAATTGCTATTGTAAAGTTTGATTTAAACATGAAATAGGTTGTGTTTAGTGGCTGGAAATTTTAGTGATTCATTGCATAAACCCCGTGTGTTGATTGATTAGTTTTGTATTGATTGATCGGTGCATTATTTGATTCCAGACTTTGTGTTTAGGGCTTGTTTGCGGTAGGTAGCACCGTAGGGTTTTGTTGCGTGATTAATTGGATTAAGTACAGCGGTTAAACACCTTCCTTGAGACCGAGAGGTGATAGGAAGTTAGGGTTGTCTCATTACCTTTGCATGCTAGAATAGGGATTGCGCGAAAGCGAGTTCGATTCTTGTTAGGTTTAGGTGTTTTGAGCGACTAGTTGATCTATTTTGGTTTAAGTTGAATTGTTCCTCTATCCTTGGTTGTGTAGTATTCATTGCCATTAGGGTCGAGTGTTGGTGAGACCGAGAGGTGATCCTTCATTAGAACACGTTAGCAATTGTTTCCCGGTTTGGTCGTTTTAGCCGATTTTGAGTAGTTAGGGTTTGTTGTGTGAGACCGAGAGGTAATCCAGTGAGCCTGAGCGATCCTTAGTCGTGTCATCTTTAGGGACCGGTGTCTATATATCATTCAATCCATTAGCTTGTTAGACCTACAATTTGATTCAGACCTAGGTAGACGTTTTTCTCCAACCTAAGTTAACACAGTTAGTTTTCTGTTAAGTTTTCTATTTTTGGTATGTTTTGTCAGTCAGTTAGGTTAGTTCAGTTAAGTTAAAAGAAATCAAAAATCAATTAAATATTATTCTAAGGTAGGTCTTGTCTAGGGTTAGTAATCGTTAGCGTCTTACGTGTCCACGTGTTCGATACTCGGACTTCCTAGGTCTATACTACTTGTGACCGGTACACTTGCCGGTTGTGTGTGGTTTTAGGATTTTTGTTTTAGTATTAAAGCTTAGTTGTGAGGGTCATTTTTAAAGTGTTATTAGACACACATCAACGATCAAAGTTGGAAGAATCAATTCTTTGTCGTTTTAAGAGACAGTATCCCAAATGGGAATTCTTTACTAACTCGCTGGATCCTGAAGGGTAGGATAGTGGATCCAGAGGATAGGTGATCCTTATTTTATTGATCAACTAATCATAATCTTGTCTTTTCTCATGAAGTGTCCAACTTCTCAGATCTAGCTGCTGACTCAGACGGCTTCAAGAAGGCAAAGGTGTTTCTGTCTTTGGATCCTTTTGACCGGACCTTCAAGATTGTTGGCGAAGAAGTGAGTGATTCATCCGAGAAGACTACAAGTTCTTCAGAAACCATGTCCAGTAAGTTAGAATTTATTCATTAATCATAAATTTAGTAAAAATATGGACAATAGATTATAAAGAGCTTATCTTTTTTCAGGCAGGTACACAGAAGTCATCATCCAAGCCTTCCAAGATCTGCTGGGTCAATTCCAGTTAGAGGATGTTGACAACCTCATCTCCTCTCACTCTTCTAAGAAGAAGCCCATGAAGAACTCCAGCCTCGCACCACCAAAGACTATGATGACTCGTTACAAGGCTACCGTGAAGAGAAAAATAGACCCTAATGTGGAAGTCCATGGTGCCCAACATGTGTTCGACCAGCTTTCCGAGGTAAGGATCCTTTGTCCATAGGCATTAATAGTTTGATTATTTTATTAACTCATTATCTTTTTGTAGGCCGTGGCCAACTTCAAAGCCATGGATGATGAGAACGTGGCTAATACAGAGAAGAAATTGGCCAAATATCGTGATGGCATAAACTTGAAAGATAAGCTCAATGCAGCACTTCAGGATAAGAAGGAGGCTTTGAAGGAAAAGCTGGCCCTTGTGGATATCCGGGCTCATGAGCAGGTGGTGGAGGTTACGGAGCAGACCAAGGTGTGGGCTAGCAAGGCGGTACTCACAGTAAGGATCAAGATGGATTCGGAAGTTGAGGATCCCAGCTTTGATATGTCCGCTTGGAAGGTGTCTATATGGGAGAAAACACTGGCTGTCTTTGGTGAGGAGAGCGAGGATGCTAGGACCGAGAAGAGCATAGAGGATGTTGGGACGGGCGGGGCCAAAGAGGATGTGTTGGAGGTCAATGAGGCTGGTGAAGGTGAAGGTGATGGTGATGGTAGCGTGGTGAAGGAGTGAGCGGGGCAGTGGGCGATGATGGATATGAAGACAAGGCCGGAGCCCATTTTTTATGATGTTTTAATGTTTTTTGTTGGTGGTTTTATGTAGACAATAGTAGTTGTAATCCTTAGGATCGATGATTCTTAAGAAAATTATCAAAGGTGGTTAGGGGGTGGAATCCTTAGCTTTATGGGGGTGAAGCCTTAACCACCTTTGTCAATTTCTGCATCAACATGTGGTAATTCTAACGTAGATTGATCTGGGTGAATGGTCCACGTTTTGCTGGTGAAGCCCGGATCAACTCTTGCTTATAATAATATAACTCTTTTGATTTCTGCCTTATCATTTGTGTCACTAGGATAAAGGATCCTTTACCCTTGGAATTTTCTTCTTGAATTATTTACCTGTTGGAACAAATAATCAAAATAAAACGCGATAGTTAGAAAAGTTGGTTTCAAATCCAACTATCTTGGGGACCAGCCCAGTAAAACGTGGGGACAAGCCCAATAAAATGTGGGGACAAGCCCAATATTTACGAGCGACGAGCCGATCCTTGGCGTTGGCCCAGTTGTATGCAATGACGAGCCTAACCCGGCGTTGACCTTAACTTGTGTATATGATACGTCTACCATTTAATTCGTAGGATCCAAGATATGATCTTTAGCCATGAAATTGTCAACCACGTATAGTGCACTGGTCCCACAGCCTCCAATCATACCCGGATAATCGTGTGCTCCAGGAGAGGGTGTCAAAACCCTAATTCGGGAGATAAGGTGAAAACTTTATAAACCTGGCGACAAGGCCGATTAAACTTATGAGAGAGTTGTCCAACCCGTTTTTTTCACTTAAGGGCCCTATTGCTCGGCATTCCTGCAACTTGACATACTTGACAAAACAAGAATCTATCATAATGTATATAAATATGAACATAAAGTAAAATTTTACCAAGTAATAGACTGAAGTAACTGACTATCCAGGATCCTGATCAACAAAAATACTTTTTTAGATGAATCGCATTCCAAGCCCTTGGGAGCATGTCACCTTCCAAATTCACCAAACGATATGCCTCCTTTCCAACTTCGGATTCAATCAAGTAAGGTCCTTCCCATTTGGGCTAACTTTCCATTAGCAGGATTAGTTGTATTTTGAAAAGCCTTTCGAAGAACTAAATCCCCAACTTGAAATATTCTGATTATGATATTTTTGTTGTATGCGCCGGCTATCTTTTGTTGGTAGGCGGCCATCCTGAATCTTGCTTGATCTCTAAGTTCTTCCACAGTATCTAGGTCTTTGACAAGATTCTCGTTGTTTTTCTGAGGATCATGGATGCTTATTCTTGCTGTTGGATACACCATTTCGGTGGGGATCATTGCCTCAGCTCCAAAGACTAATGAGAACGGCGTCTGTCTTGTGGCATTCTTTGGAGTTGTCCTATCTGCCCAAAGCACGTAGGGTAGTTCCTCAACCCATTTTCCTTTTTTCGTTCCAAGCTTCTCCTTCAGGTTGTTGATGATGATTTTGTTGCTTGATTCTGCTTGGCCATTTGATTGTGGATGGACTGGTGTTGAAGTGATCATCTTGATTCCCCAACTGTCACAAAAGTTAGTAGTTCTTTTCCCAATAAATTGGGAACCATTATCACAAATAATTTCAGAAGGGATTCCTAATCTAGTAATAATGTTACATTTAATAAAGGATATAGCTTCCTTCTCCCTAACTTGAGGGAAAGCCACAGCTTCGATTCACTTAGAGAAATAGTCTGTCATTGCTAACATGAAGACATTTCCCCCTGGAGCTGTAGGGAACTTGCCCACTATATCCATTCCCTATTTCATGAACGGACACAAGGAAACAGTGGGGTATAAGGGTTCTGCCGGCTGATGTAGAATGTTGCCATGCCTCTGACAAGCATTGCACTTCCTTGAGTATTCCATAGCATCCTTCTTCATAGTAGGCCAGAAGTATCCAGTCCTTAGGATCCTGGATAATAATGCTCTGCCCCGTGTATGGTTGCCACAATCTCCTTCATGGAAATCTTTTAACACTTCCTTGATCTCGGATCCTTCAATGCATCTAAATATGGACCTTCCAGGGATTTCTTATACAACATATTATGTACAATAGTATATTGCGATACCTTGGCTTTAAAAGGTTTGGGATTCTCTTCTTTCGGGATTTCTCTATTTTGGATATACTTTATTATCGGAAGGATCCAGGATTAATGATCTAGAGGATGATCCTCAGGATTTGTGTGTAGATTCTCATCTACTCCCATTGCTTGGCATTCCTCAATTTCAGGGGATAGAATGTGGATGATAGGAATATTTATGTTCTCTAGGAGCTTCAAAGCTGAAGCTAGGTTTGCTAAGGCATTAGTCCCAACATTTTCTTCTCTTGGTACCTGCGTAATGTTAAAATAATCGAAGGATCCTGCAAGATCCTTTACTATATCTAAATATTTAATTAATTTCTCACCTTTGACTGCATATGAGCCATTAAAGTGATTAGAAATTATAATGAATCTACAAAAATTTGAAGATACCTGATTCTCATACCTTTGGCTAGTTGTATACATGCGATGAGTGCCTTATATTCTGCTTCATTGTTAGTGGCCTAGAATTCACAAGCTATCGAATGGGGTAGTATGTCCCCCTGTGGCGATTTTAGTAGTATTCCCAATCCTGTTCCTTTGACATTTAAGGCTCCATCAGTGAAGAGTGTCCAAGGATCCTTGATCTCTTCAAGCTGTTGAACTTCAAGATTGGCTTGTTCTTCTATATCACTACTGAAATCAGCCACAAAGTCTCCTAGTGCCTGTGACTTAATCACATTTCTAGGCCCATATTGAATATCATATGCACTTAGTTTCACAGCCCACTTGTGTAACGCCCGTTAATTTCGGTTTCAAGAATTAAAGCTTGTAGAGTATGTATAATTCTCGGGATTTATCCAACATTTCTTGGAAGCCTTTACGTCATCCCGGTACTTTAAAGAACCTAACTTTTCCTTCCATTTTGCCTTACACTTCAATTTGGAGGTACTTGGATGTAACTATTTTATTTATATCATAAAACAATTAACCTAACCCTAGCCCCCCCAGCTGCGATTGGCTAAAGAACAACCCTCCCCCCCTTCCTTGCTTCAACTTTTTGATCAATTCCAAGCTCCTAGAAGTAGTTCAAGGTATGTACTACAATCCCCAACACTCTTTTCGTTCACCCCTAATCGTTTTGATGCTCAATTTTGCCGATACTTTTCGTTGGACAGATTTCGGCTAAAGTACAATTGACCCACTTCCCGTGGATAAAATTAGAGTTTCTGGTGTAGAAAGATTCCCAGGTATGACATTTACATCATATTAAAATTTCGTGGCCATTGGAGATGTTTAAGTCGGTTAATTGATTTTAGTTCGAAAACTAGGGTTTATCGGGTGTAGAATTGTCAATTGTTGAGTTTGATGCGTTAATCGATTGAATAACCAACTGAATCAGTTTGCATGGCCCTAGGGGAGTCTAAGGGCTGTGGGAAAATTATTTTTTTTGATACTCGGGGCTGTTTTGGTTGGTGATTGGTCAATCGAGTCGTCGGTGCGCGAATTTTCGTTTAAATGTTAAATTGAGAGTTGTAAAAAGGAACCGTCAACCCTATCAACTCGGGTGACACAATTATGAGGTATGAAAAGGTTAATATGGGAATTTGTTCCATTTGGGGCTGATTTGTTTGACAATTGGTTTTAAGATTTATTACGCGCGTATTCGACTCGATTTGATTACCGGCGGGTGAGTTGTGCATCATGGTTAGGCCCGACCATAATCGTAGGGTGGATTTGGTTAATTGAAAGGTTTTAGGGGCTGAGGCAAAGTAATTGGGTATGGGTTGGGCCTCGATCCAAGTTATTGGGCCTCGGGCCAAAGTGTTGGGCTTGAACGACCCATTAGGCAAGTGTGTTCTTACGGTCCAGTTTAGTGACGCGTTGCATGCAATTTACAGGCCCTTGCTTGTGAGTGAGTACTTAGGGAGTCCTTAACTCGTTGCTGGTGTTTGGTTGACCTCAGGTGAGTTCTTGATGCCCCGTTTAACTCTTTTCAAGTTTTGGGCTAGCATGCACACCCAAATGATTTTGCTTGATGAAATGTTTTATACTATTTTGCATAGGCTTGCTAGTATTGGTAGGCCTTGGAATGTTATAGATTGTGTGTATGTATATATATATTATAGAATGGCCAATATTTGGCGAATGTTGTAGTCGTTATCGACTACGGAATGTTACGTATGCCTACTTCGTGTTTGCATGCGTTGAATGGAATGTTACGTGTTGGGGTTGTACGTTTTCTCGGCCCAGAATGTTATTGTTGAATGTTATATATATATATATATATATTTATATATATCGGAATGCACGTATAGAGATTTTCATACGTAAGGATGATTATTTATTAAATGTGATGACCTAATTGATGTAATTCCGTTTACAGTTTTAAAACCGTTGGAATGATTATTAAGACTTTTGTTAGTTTTAAAACATGAACTCACTCAGGTTAAGCTAACTTTGTGTGCATGTTAGTGTGAGTTTCAGGTTAGGAAGAGGATGCCTTATCGTTTGGACGTGCACGAAGCTACTTGGACGGTGAAGGCATACGGGATTTGAAGACTTTATTATTAAACATTTCTTTTTAAAAATTTTTATTTAAGATAGTTATGTTGGTTTTGGGCAAAATTCCCGGGTTTTGGGAACTTATTTTATTATTTTCGTTTTCCGCTTAATTTTACTCTGAAATTGGTTGCTTAATGGAACGATTGATTTTTTTTTAGTTTAAATATTCTATAAGTGTTTTGTATGATTATCAACTGTGGGGTTCCCGGGGTTTGGGGCCTTACAAGTTGGTATCAGAGCCTTGGTTCGAGGGATCCGAGCATCCCCGAATGCTAGGACTCGAACTGTAAGCAAAAAGACACGTATGCGCATCGCGAGTAGCTGCACGCCAAGAGGTAACTTTTAATTATTTAGTCATTCCTTTAAATTTAAAAGTTTCCTAGTATGTGATTAACTGTTTAAGTGTTAGATAGAAGGCTAACGTGGTTAGGGGCGGGGGGTGGTTAGGACGGGCTGGTAAAGTAAACGACTAATTACACTTGATCAACGTCATTAGCAGTTTACCCTTACCTTACATGTTCTAATTACCACTTGTACTTGACCGTGCTAAAATTCTGTCTTTGTAGGGATAAGTCATGGTAAATACTCGAGCTGCTAAGAGAGGTGGTCCTAGTGTTCGCGGCCGTGGTCGTAAGCCACGTGCCTAAGCCAAGAGAGAGATTCCTACTCCCCAACGAGAGGAGACCCTGATTCATGAGGATGGGGATAACCCAGCCTTAGATCCTGCTATGCGAGCGACTATCGCCGACGAGGTTTACCAGGTGCTCCATAGCGCCATTCCCGAGATCATTGCTGAGGGCGTTAGGGCCATGGAAGAGTCATTGGTTGGTAAAGGTTCGGATGAAGGGAAGAAGGGTAAGGAGGCACTGGTCGAGGAAGAGGAAGATGTGTATGTACCGAGTGGGGATGAGGACGAGGTTCGGACTATTAGTGTATCTACTCGAGGTTGTTCGTATGGGGACTTCAAAAAGTGTGACCCTCCTTCTTTCGATGGTACTAAAGATGCTTTGGCAGTTCATCAGTGGGTGAGAGAGATGGAGGCCGTTCTAAGGGTTAGTAAGTGCAAGGGAGATGACATGGTCACTTATGCTACCGCCTCGTTTCGTTCTGAGGCATTATGTTGGTGGGATAATCTGGTGCAGGCTATGGGTGATCGATCAATTAGGAGGATGACATGGGATGGATTGAAGAACTTGGTTCTCGAACAGTTCTGTGCTCCGAAGGAATTGGATAAAATTGAACAGGAATTCTTGACCTTGGAGGCGGGAAGTATGACACATCGGGAATACACCACAAAGTTCAACAAGATGGCTCGCTTATGTCCCGATCTGGTTACCCCTTAGGCAAAAAGGATTAAGAAGTATGTGAAGGGCCTTCCGGTGGATGTTCATAGGGGTGTGGTGATCACCGACATGAACTCCTTTCACTCGGTGGTTACCTTGGCAGGTACATTGTATGATCAGAGGGAGAAGTTACCACCGACCGAGGCTAGGAAGACTTGGAACACTAATTCGTATGGTAAGCGGCCCGGGGGAAACAATTTTAGTTCGTCTGGGAAAAGGGTGAAGACTGAGACTTCTGGGTTTAGGAGGGATGCGGCATTCAGTAATTGCAAGAAGTGCGGCAAACTATACAAGGGGGAGTGTAAGAGTGGGTCCGGCACCTGTTTTCGTTGCGATAAGATTGGGCACCCCCATTACGAGTGTCCGACTCTGACTAGTTTCCGCTGTAAGGGTTCTGGTCACTTGTCATCAAACTGTCCTACCAGTAATGTGGGGGGATTCGGCCAGAGGACTTCCTCAAGAGGGAAGATGGAAGAGAAGCCGTAGGCCAGGGCAAGGGCCTTCAACATCTCCAAGAAGGAGGCGAAGGATGATGCGGATGTCGTTTCAAGTACTTTTCCTTATTTAGCTTTCATTCCACCATTATAAATTCTTATTCCTTGGAATCGTATGTGTTGACCGTGTAGCTAAGCAATAGTATAATATCGTCCTAGGTACTTTTCTACTTGATGAGTTACAGGCGTCAGTGTTATTTGATTCGGGCGCCAGTAGAAGTTTTGTGTGTACCGCTTTCTGTTCCTCGTTGAATAAATTACCCGAGCGCATAGTCGATGTGTTTGAGGTTGAGGTCGCCATAGGAAAATCCATTTCCGTCTCTAGGGCTATTCAGGGTTGTTCCATCGAGTTGTCTGGGTATAGATTTTCGGTGCGGTTGTATTTGATGCCGCTTGGCTGTTCCGATGTGGTGCTCGGGATGGATTGTCTTGCAAGTGTTGATGCTCAAATCATTTGTGGTCAGAAACTTGTTCGTCTGAGGGCCCCGGATGGGACCCTAATCACTTTCTTCGGTGATCGGAATGTTGCGACGCCACATATTATATCCATGCTTAAGGCGGGAAAGTTGATGCAGCAGGGGTGCGGGGCGTATCTGGCATATGCTATAAACGTAAATACCGAGGTGGCTACCGTCGATGATGTTCCTATTGTTCGGGATTTCCCGGATGTATTTCCTGATGATTTGTCAGATGTGCCGCCGGATCGCGAGGTCGAGTTCCAAATAGACCTTGTACCAGGCGCCAAACCCGTTGCCCGAGCTCCTTACCGCCTAGCGCCGAATGAAATGAAGGAACTTATGGCTCAGTTGGAAGACTTGCTCAATAAGGGCTTCATTAGACCGAGCATCTCACCTTGGGGTGCCCCGGTCCTGTTCGTTAAAAAGAAGGACGGTAGCATGCGGATGTGCATTGAATTTCGTGAATTGAACAAGCTCACTGTTAAAAATCGGTACCCTCTTCCAAGGATCGATGATTTATTTGATCAGCTCCAAGGAGCTAGTTGGTTCTCGAAGAATGACCTCAGGTCCGGGTATTATCAGTTGAAGATTCGGGAGGAAGATATTCCTAAGACTGCCTTCCGCACTCGTTATGGGCATTATGAATTTCTTGTGATGTCTTTCGGTTTGACCAACGCACCAGCTGTGTTCATGGACCTTATGAACTGGGTGTGTTGGCCGATGCTCGATCGTTCGGTTATTGTGTTCATCGACAACATTCTTGTGTACTCTAAAAGTGAATCGGATCACGCCGGTCATCTCATGGAAGTGTTGGAGGATCTGCGAAAGAACAAACTATATGCGAAATTTTCTAAGTGTTCGTTCTGGTTGCATGAGGTTCAATTCTTGGGTCATGTTATTAACCCGAGTGGTATTCTGGTTATCCCTGCAAAGGTGGAAGCCGTGAATGAATGGCAGTCTCCTAAGTCTCCATCTGAAATCCGTAGCTTTCTGGGTTTGGCGGGGTATTACCGCCGCTTTATTCCCGATTTTTCGAAAATTGCTTCTTCACTGACCAAGTTGACTAAGAAGAGCGTTAAGTTTGTTTGGGGTACTGAGCAGGAGGAGGCGTTTCTCGAGTTGAAGAACAGGTTGGCGCACGCCCCGATTTTAGCTCTACCTAATGGCACCGATGATCTGGTGGTTTATTCTGATGCCTCTTATCAGGGGCTTGGGTGTGTTTTGATGCAGTGAGGTCGAGTCATCGCTTATGCCTCACGGCAGTTAAAGCCTCACGAGGCGAATTATCCTACCCACGATTTGGAGCTGGCGCGATGGTGTTTGCGCTTAAGTTGTGGAGACATTATTTGTACGGTGTTCCTTGCGTTATTTATACCGATCATAAGAGCTTAAAGTATTTCTTCGAGCAAAAGGAACTGAATATGCGACAGCGTCGATGGTTGGAGTTGATTAAGGACTATGATCTGGAGATTATGTACCATCCGGGTAAGGCTAAGGGGGTAGCCGACGCGTTAAACTGGAAGGAGAGACCAAAACCTATTTGTGTGAAATCCTATCAGCTTATTCTCAAACACGACATTTTGAAACAAATAGCCAATGTCCAAAATGAAGCGTTACAGGTGGAATGGATTATGTCAGAACGTATTTGGGGTCAGGAAAAGTTGTTGGAAGACGTCGGTGATGGTTTAAAGTATAAGGATAGGTGTTTATGGGTACCGAGGTATGGGGGATTCAGAGATAAAATTTTAGATGAAGTGCACAAGTCGCGCTATTCCATTCATCCGGGCGCAACCAAGATGTACCAAGACCTGAAGAAGAATTATTGGTGGCCTGCGATGAAGTTTGAGGTGGCTCAGTATATGAGTAAGTGTTTGACGTGTCTACAAGTTAAGGTCGAGCATCAGAAGCCGTTTGGGAAACTTCAGCCGTTGGAAATACCTAAGTGGAAATGGGAACATCTTGTGATGGATTTTGTGACTAAACTACCTCGTACCCCTAGGGGTAATTATGACACCATTTGGGTAATCGTGGATAGACTGACCAAGAGCACTCATTTCTTGCCGATTCGAGAGACCTTTAATTTTGAACAGCTGGCTGATGTGTTTATTCGTGAGATTGTTTCTAGGCACTGGGTGCCAGTATCTATTGTTTCGGATAGGGATACGCGTTTTACCTTTCGGTTTTTTTAAAAAAGTTTCACGAGGAGATGGGTACCAAAATCCTCATCAGTACTGCCTATCACCCGCAGACGGATGGTCAATCCGAGAGGACCATTCAAACTCTTGAGAAGATGTTGCGGGCCTGTGGAATCTATTTTGGTGGTAGTTGGGATCGTCACTTACCGTTGGTAGAGTTCTCGTATAACAACAGTTTTCACACCACGATTGGGATGCCACCGTTTGAGATGCTGTATGGTAGGAGGTGTAGGACTCCAGTCTGCTGGGGTTCCATTGGTCAGAAACAATTAGGTAGTTTGGAGGTGGTTGAGGCTACGACTGAGAAACTGGATAAGATTAAGGCTTTTATGAAGGCCGCTCAGGATCGTCAAAAGTCTTATGTGGATAAAAGGCGAAGACCTATCGTGTTTGAGGCTGGGGACCGGGTTATGTTGAAGGTTTCTCCTTGGAAGGGAATTATTCGTTTTCGTAAGAGGGGGAAGCTTAGTCCGAGGTTCATTGGTCCGTTTCGTATGTTGTCCCGTGTTGGTGAGGTAGCGTATAGGCTGGAATTGCCTGATGAGCTCGCGGGGATTCATCCTACCTTCCATGTATCCCATCTAAGGAAATGCTTAGCGGATGAAGAGGCCCATGTGCCTCTTTATGATATTGAGCTCGACAGTAAGCTGAACTACGTTGAGCAACTGATTAATATTCTGGACCGTCAGGAGAGGCGTCTGAGGAATAAGGTGGTTAGGCAGGTGAAGGTGCAGTGGAGACACCGTAGGGGTTCTGAGGCCACTTGGGAGTCCCAAGAAGAGATGATGAAGCACTATCCGCAGTTGTTTCTGTCGCATCGGGATTCGGGGACGAATCCCATTGTAAGGGGGGTTGACTTGTAACGCCCGTTAATTCCGATTTCAAGAATTAAAGCTTGTAGAGTATGTATAATTCTCGGGATTTATCCAATGTTTCTCGGAAGCCTTTACGTCATCCCGGTACGTTAAAGAACCTAACTTTTCCTTCCATTTTGCCTTACACATCAATTTGGAGGGACTTGGATGTAACTATTTTATTTATATCATAAAACAATTAACCTAACCCTAGCCCCCCCCCCAGCTGCAATCGGCCGAAGAACAGCCCTCCCCCTTCCTTGCTTCGACTTTTTAATCAATTCCAAGCTCCTAGAAGTAGTTCATGGTATGTACTACAATCCCCAATACTCTTTTCATTCACCTCTAATCGTTTTGATGCTCAATTTTGCCGATCCTTTTCGTTGGACAGATTTCGGCTAAATACAATTTTCCCACTTCCCATGGATAAAAATTAGAGTTTCTGGTATAGAAAGATTCCCAGGTATGGCATTTACATCATATTAAAATTTCGTGGCCATTGGAGGTGTTTAGCTCGGTCAATCGATTTTAGTTCGAAAACTAGGGTTTATCGGGCTGTGGGAAAATTATTTTTTTTGATACTCGGGGCTGTTTTGGTTGGTGATTGGTCAATCGAGTCGGCGGTGCGGGAATTTTCGTTTAAAAGTTAAATTGAGAGTTGTAAAAAGGAACCGTCAACCCTATCAACTCGGGTGACACAATTATGAGGTATGAAAAGGTTAATATGGGAATTTGGTCCATTTGGGGCTGATTTTTTTGACAATTGGTTTTAAGATTTATTACGCGCGTATTCGACTCGATTTGATTACCGGTGGGTGAGTTGTGCATCATGGTTAGCCCCGACCATAATCGTAGGGTGGATTTGGTTAATTGAAAGGTTTTAGGGGCTGAGGCAAAGTAATTGGGTATGGGTTGGGCCTTGGGCCAAGTTGTTGGGCCTCGGGCCAAAGTGTTGGGCTTGAACGGCCCATTAGGCAAGTGTGTTCTTACGGTCCAGTTTAGTGACGCGTTGCGTGCAATTTACAGGCCCTTGCTTGTGAGTGAGTACTTAAGGAGTCCTTAACTCGTTGCTGGTGTTTGGCTGACCTCAGGTGAGTTCTTGATGCCCCGTTTAACTCTTTTTAAGTTTTGGGCTAGCATGCACACCTAAACGATTTTGCTTGATGAAATGTTTTAAACTATTTTGCATAGGCTTGCTAGTATTGGTAGGCCTTGGAATGTTATAGAATGTGTGTATGTATATATATATTATAGAATGGCCAATATTTGGCGAATGTTGTAGTCGTTATCTACTACGGAATGTTACGTATGCCTACTTCGTGTTTGCATGTGTTGAATGGAATGTTACGTGTTGGGGTTGTACGTTTTCTCGGCCCTGAAGGTTATATATATATATATAGGAATGCACGTTTACACGTATAGAGATGTTCATACGTAAGGATGATTATTTATTAAATGTGATGACCTAATTGATGTAATTCCGTTTACAGTTTTAAAACTGTTGGAATGATTATTAAGACTTTTGTTATTTAAAACTTGAACTCACTCAGGTTAAGCTAACTTTGTGTGCATGTTAGTGTGAGTTTCAGGTTAGGAAGAGGATGCCTTATCGCTTGGTTGCTTAATGGAACGACTGATTTTTTTTTTAGTTTAAATATTCTATAAGTGTTTTGTATGATTACCAACTGTGGGGTTCCCGGGGTTCGGGGCCTTACAACTTGGCCATTCTACTCAACATTTCTGGTTTTCTAAGGACATTCTTTATGGGATAATTAGTTTTTACAATAATTGTATGAGTTTCAAAATAATTTTTTAACTTAGTTGATGCCATAATTAGAACAAGAATAAGTTTTTCTAAATGAAAGTACCTAGACTCGGAATCAAGGAGACTTTTTCTTACATAGTAAATAGGATGTTGGTTACCTTCGTGATCCTTTGCCAAGACTGCACTTAACACAGTGAGGGAAAAGACTAGATAAAGGATCAATGGTTCTCCATCTACAGGTTTCATCAAAGCGAGGGCCGAGGATAAGTAGTCCTTTATAGCGGTGAGGGCAGCCTCATGTTTCTCCGTTCACTCGAATTTCTTGTTTTTCTTTTACATGTCATAGAAATCTTTACATTTCTCTGAGGATTTTGATATGAACCTGTTAAGTGCTGCCACCTTTCCTGTTAATCTTTTTACCTCTTTGACGTTTGTTGGGGACTTGAGATTTAAGATAGCTTGGATCTACTCTGGACTTGCCTCTATCCTTCTTTTGGTTACCAAATACCCAAGGAATTTTCCGGCCTTGACACCAAATACACATTTAGCAGGATTTAGCTTCATGTTCTATTTGTCAAGGATGTTAAACGCTACCTCCAAATCCTTGAGGTGATCCTCCGCCTTCTTTGATTTTACCACCATGTCATCGATGTAGATTTCCATGGTATCTCCCAACTGTTCCTTGAACATCATATTGACTAGTCTTTCATATGTAGCACCTACATTTCTAAGACCAAACGTCGTAGCAATATAACAATATATGCCCGTAGGGATTATAAATGTTGTGTCCTCTTGATCAGATGGTTCCATTTGGATTTGTTGAAATCCTGACGAAGCATCCATAAAGGTCAACATTTCATGCCCTGCGGTAGCATCCACCATGGAGTCAATGTGGGGAAGAGGGAAAGGATCCTAGGGACATGCCTTATTTAAATCAGTAAAATCGACACATACCCTCCACTTTCCGTTTTTCTTTTAAACTACCACCACATTGGCTAACCATTTTGGATATTTTACTTCCCTAATCATACCTGCCTTTAGTAGTTTCTATACCTCTTCTTGGATGATTGCGATTCTTTCCAGAGCAAATTTCCTTCTTTTATGATGAATATGCCTGAAAGAAGGATCAAATCCAAGTTTATGGGTTATAATATCTTTAGAAATACCTGTCATATCTTGGTGCTTCCACGCAAAGGTTGACTTTCTTCGTTGTAAGAAGGATACTAGATACTTCTCAATGGACTCTTGTATTTCAACACCTATTAGGACTTTTCCGTTAGGATCCTCTAGGTGCAAGACCACTTCCTTAGAGTCTTGTTCCCTAGTCTCCATGACATTTCTTCTTGCTTTCTGTAATTGCTATGCTTCCGTCAGCTTTTTTGTAGGCTTCATTGAAGAAGTATAGCAATCCTTAGCGTCCTGCTGATCGCTTTCGATCTTCGCTATTCCCCATGGGGTAGAAAGCTTTACCAATTGGTGGTAAGTAGAGGGGACTGCCTTCATTTTGTATATCCAAGGCCTGCCAAGAATAACATTGCAACAAGACAAGGAATCTATGACACAAAATTTTTGAATAGAATTTACTCCCTCTATATATATGGGGAGTTTGATGTCCCCCAACGTATTCTTTGTTTCCCCACTGAATCCTACAAAAACTGAGGATCATGGGACAATTTCTGATTCTGGGATATTCATCCTTTTGAGTACTTCCAATTGGATGATGTTAACTGAACTTCCTCCATCAATGAGTATCCTGCGAACATAATGGTAAGAAATAAATAATGTAATAACAAAACCATCATGGTGAGGATCCTAGACATTGAGTCGATCATCCTCATCGAAGGAGATAACTCTTTGCTCGGCTGTTGTAGAAGTCCTGATCGGCCTTTCACCATTCTCCAGTTTGCATTCTTTGGCGTACTTCTTCGCAGCTGAATATGAAGTTCCGCATATATTAGAGCCTCTAAATATCATGTTGATAACTTGAGCGTCTGGGGGAGGTGGAGTAGCCTTTTCCAGGACTGGTTCAGGATCCTGGGTCCTAGACTTTTTTCTTCCGAACAACTCCTTAAGGTAGCCCTTGCTGAGGAGGTAGCTTATCTTCTTTCTCAAGGCTATGCAGTCTTCTGTCATGTGACCAAAATCTTCATGAAAGGCACACCATTTCGATTTGTCTTTGGGGGTGGTGCCTTCTCATTCTTCCTTGGCCACCTCGCTCTATCACCCAAGTTCCTAACAGCAAGCATTATTCCTCCCATATCTATAGAGAAGCAGTAATCAGATATCCTTGGGCAATCTTCATCGTCTTCTTCTTCTTCCACAGCATTGATCTTTTGGCCATTCGGTATAATGTATGGTTTGGAGTTGTTGTTTTTGAAGTAGGGTCCCTGCTTTTTGTCTAGAGACTCGTTTTTTGTCGGAGTATTCAGCTGATCTTGTATTCTTTGATCCTCTTCCAACCTGACGAATCTTAAAGCTCGGTTTCGAACTTCATCTAAATTCCTGCAAGGGGTCATCACAAGATCTTGATAAAATGAAGAGTCCTTTTGTAATTCCATCTTGAATGCCTCAACAGCTGTCGGGACATCCAGATTTGAAATTTCCAAGGCCTCTCTTCCAAACCTTGTAAGAACTGCCTAAGAGGTTCCCCACGAGGTTGGACAACTCTATATAAATCACTAGTTAATTTTTCAAAGGATCAACTGCATGAAAACTGACTATTAAACAGATTGATCAAATGAGAAAAGGAAGTAATAGAATAAGGAGGAAGACTTAGCAGCCATTTGAGGGTGTATTCATTGAGGGTTAAGCAAAAGCCTTTACATAACCAAGCTTCTTTCAACCTTTCCGGGATTGGGTTGATTTCCATTCTCTCACGGTATAAGGCTACATGTTCCTCAAGATCCGTGGATCCATCATATAACTTCATGCTAGGAGCAGTGAAGCGCTTTGGTATTTCAGCATCACAAATTGGTGGAGCGAATCTGGATATGTTATGGCTTCCTGCTGGTAGCTCTGGAATAGGTTTGATGACTCTTGGTACACTTGATATCATATCCTTGAGCTTTTGTAGCTCACGGGCTATGGTTTGATTGATCCCGGTATCCTGCACACCACATGATTAGTGCCAAAAGATAAATTATCATAAGTGTTACCTCTTGCGTGATCAAAAGATCTTGCTCGATAGCTGCGTCCGTGGTACACTATTTCAGCATCAAGAGTTGGTCCAGCGGAAGCAGTGGTTTGCATGGGTATGAAGTCACCTTCGTGGACCTCAAATGGCCTTGACCGTGGTTCCTTCAAAGGTTCCTTCCTGTAAGGATAATAGGATTCTAGATGCTGATGGATGATGGATTCTGTTTGGAAGCCCAAGGATCCTGGTTGGAAGAAGGAGGATCCTTGAAGTTAGTTGTTGGAGGATCCTTGACGGAAGCCTGAGGGTCCAGATTGGAAGGCTTAGGATCCTTGTGAATGATGGTTAGAGGATCTTAAGTGTTGACCTAAGGATCCTAGTTGAAGGATAGATGATCCTTGTGAGTATTGGTCAGAGTATCCTTTCTGAAAGAGTTCTGAGGATCCCCGCCGAGGATAAGAGGATGTTGGACATCTTTGACACGGGAAATCTGGAGTTCCGAAGTCAAGCATTTTCGGCATGATGGGACTTGCGTCTTTAGCAGTCTTGTTAGTCATTTTGATCTCCTCAATCTCGTGGAGGATCCTCTGGTTGGTCTTGTTCTGCTGCTCCAAATAGTTCTTCATCTGTGAATATAAAACAGAAACATCATTGTTAGCAGTTACTGTTTGGGAGACAGTAGTGGATTTTGGTCCGGAGAAAACAGCAGTCTCCTTCTTCTGGGCAAAAGTTATGGGCTTTTGTGGCTTCGTCGAGATAGGTAGTGGTGGCATAGTCATTTGAGCCGAAACACTTGATGCAGCGGTTGTGGAAACAACTTTTCCTTGAGAGGCCATTGAGTGATAACTTTGAAAGTAGGGATTGATTAATGGTAAGGATTTTTTGGGAATAATTCACCAATAGCCCCACGGTGGGCGCCAAATTGTTTTGGTCAAAAATCGGTCTAAGGATCAAGTAACCAAATTAGTTTGTGAGGAATGGTGCTAATATGAACAATCTGAACAAAAATGACAATTCTAGAAAATGAACGAGATTATATGAGGAAAAGCCCTTGGTAACTAGTATCCCGCCGGCATAAAAAGCTCGGGTAGTGAAAACTATCCCTACCGGTTATATTGAACTTGAAAAGATTACAAAATGTGGAATTATAGCTGATCGTGGATACAATGTGTTTGCTAAGAATGCTCAGTACTAGAGTGATGTGTGTTGTGATCAACTACAACTCAATATATATATAAATAAAATTACAAAGGCTACTAACTACTTATGCTACAATCTCAGCCACGTTTGATTTACTCTTTCAACTCGACCATTTAGGAGCGTGGACGAGAAGGGAAGACCAGGTAAAATACTTCATCCGTAATAATAGGAATTCCAGTAAGCACGTGTTATACCTGCAAAAATAGATCGTAATATATTTGGAATCAATTGTTAAAGAACCTTAAACCACTGAGAATCCTCAGTCCTATAAACAGCTACCACAGATAACTGATTTATATGGATCAAGAATCCTGGTCCCAGCAGTACTCACACTCGCGTTTATCAATTCCCATTATCTTCATTTCGTTTACCAGATGGCAATATCTCTCAATTAACTGAGCAAGTGACTCACCCTTGACTTGTGTGAAAATGTCAAACTCTTTCTTCAACAAGGCCATTTTACTTTTTCGCATATTGGGACTCCAACGATCTTTGTTGGGTAAAGCTTGCCAAATTGAATAGCAGGACCCATTATGTTGCAGTAGTTGAAAGATTTCAGCCTTGATTGCTTGTTGAAAGAGATTCAACATCTTCTTCTCCCATAGAAAAATGGCTTTCTGTATCTTTGATTTGTGACAGAC
The DNA here is from genome assembly GCF_021521415.1 of Bidens hawaiensis. Lineage (NCBI taxonomy): Eukaryota > Viridiplantae > Streptophyta > Magnoliopsida > Asterales > Asteraceae > Bidens > Bidens hawaiensis. The sequence continues at coordinate 62,855 of NW_027497978.1, read as the reverse complement.
GGTAGTTGCTGCCATTCTCAATCTTTGGTATAATGTACTCTTCTTCAACCACTGTCCATGTTTCATAATTGAGTGCTTAAACATACGTCTCAAACTTATCGGCCCAAGATGGATAATCTTCAACTTTGAGTAACTTGGGAGGCTTATTTGATGTTCCCATTTCATTCTCTAGATTCAGATTTTGCAATAGATTTGAAGGTTGAGACACAAACGCACTTAGATTTTCCATTGTCAAAACAAGATCAAAGATATGTAAGATGTCAAGTCAACGGATAAGTTTTTATGAAAGTCAATGGATTAGTATGGTGAATGGTAAGTCAACGTATAAGATCCTCAGCATATAAGTTTTAATGGTGTGTAAGTCTAGCGTATAAGTTCTTTGACGTATATGTACTTATACGGCGTATAAGTACTTATGCGCCATGTAAGGTATACGCTGAGACTTATGCATTGGGAAAATTTATGCACCCAGAAAGATAAGAATTAGTATTTGACATTTTTGAGATGAATTTGTGGATGAAATGAGTTGAATCTTTCAAGGGTTTATCACGGACTAGTAGTGAATAAATGGAGAAAGTTTGGTGAAGTTTTAACGGTGAAAACTAGAGATAGAGAAGAATGTCTTGAAATTTTGTGTTTTCCAAGCGATTAACGAGCCGAGATGCTCTGATACCCCTTGAAAACAAATGTGACGCTGACGTAAGTTTGTACGTAGGATCGCAATGTTATTAGCAATAACTTTGAAGCGCCGAAATCAACAAAGGTGGAAACACAAAAGAAACTTTAACATCATCTTCATTAACTATAATCAATCAATACAAATGTATGACAATATTAAGCATACTTTCTCTCTCTAGAATATGACAACTCTCCAAAAACTCTATACTATTCACGCATAAGTCTTAGTATTTATAAACTTCCAAGTTCCTCAACTAGAGCGCATAACCTTATACGGCGCATGACTTATGCGCCGCATAAGTTATACGGACTAGGTTATTACTTATGCGCTTACATATAAAACTACATACAAAATGACATTAAAGCACAATTCCTAATACAAATACTAGCTATAGACGTTCGTGTCCTAACAAAAACGTCCTAAACAAACTAAACTCGCAAAAAAATCAACAGTGAACATAAGACAAAAAGAATAAACTTGAATTTAAGCGGTTTTGACTTTTGAAGTAAAACTAAAATGAAAACACCAAATAGATAGCTAGAAGACTTTTGAGAGTGAAATGGGTTATGGCAAAGGATGAGTAGAGGTAAAGGACTCTATTTATAATTGCAATATCGTTAATAACAAGGTTGGAGGAGTAACTAGTCAAAGGGTAAGTCTTTAGGGCTTGAAACAAGGTTTTGACTAGTTGAATGTTTTTATGACCATTACATGTCATTGACTCAATTGTTGAAAGAAAGATGATATAATACTTGTTTTGGTCAAAAATTACCGAAGCAATAATTAAAAAAATTCATTAAGTGAGGTAGGGTATTCGTCAAATATTCAGTAAGTAGATCCGGTAAAAGTAAAAGGATGACACAACGATATAGCGAGGAAAATCCTTAGATACTGGTGAGGATCCTCGGAAAAAACCTCGGGAGGGGAAAATTATCCCTTGCCTCAATTTATTAATAAAAAAGGTTGTAGGAACATGGAATGTCTAGTACTTTGTGTCTTGTGTTGGTTAGGTCTTGATAGCATGTAATGTTAGTAGTTTGTGCAAGTAAATGTCAAAATCACAAAGAAGCTACTTATGCGGCGTATAAGTTACACGGCGCATAAGTTATGTGCCGCATAAGTCTTCATGTGTTCCTATAAATAGGTTAGTGGATCACTTGTATTAGTTGATGCTCCTGACCAGTTGGTGGAGTGATCCATGTTTCACATATTGTCATATATCCTGTATTACCAATGCTATCAATGGAATAGATAAGAGATTAAAGAGAAGTTTTCGAGTATTTTCACTTTGTTATGATTTCTGCTCATAGCGTCGTAGGGTAGATCAGGTTGTTGGATGTTCTTACACATCACTCTGAAGACCCATCCTGGACTTTTAATTGGTATCAGAGCCTTGTGGCTCTTGATCTACCTAGAAAAGCTCAAAAACGTATCTTTTATACACATTTTTTATCATTCCATATGATGTAGCCGTTTAAATTTCACCAAAACTTCAAGGATTGTTGTATTCATGGTGTTGAACAATGTACTCAAGAAACAGATCATTTCTACATCGTTTTCCCACAAAAACATGTCAAGAAAGCTTCAAAGTGCAACTTATTGTAAGTCCCGTGTTGGAGGATCTTGCAATGTGATACCAAATACACGATGAAATGCAGAAAATAACAACGTGTTGATTCAATACGTGAATGATAATAGCAATAAGAACACACAAGAAAGGCTTCAAAAACACACTATTATATAATAGTCCGGTGCTTAAGCCCTTAAGAGTTACACAATGTCACAGCTTCAATACTAACAAATGACCAACCGTTCACAAGGTGAAATGCATGGTATTTATAGACATATACTATACCTAAGCCCAACACAATCACAAGCCCACCGAAAACCCTTTTCGGTTTACAAAAGAAAGCCCAACAACATATTTAAAAGAATAAACCATTTGTTGTAGCCCAACATTCTCCCCCTTGGTTTGTTGCTTGACTAGTCTTCATGTTCGAGTATCTCTGCATCAGCTTCTTTTTCAGCCTCCTTATAAGCTCCAGCCCACAATTTTGTACGTATTATCGATCCCACCATACGTTTGTATTCTTTGGCAGCAGGCTCATACAGGGGCTCAGCGGTGCTTTGAAAACCTCTAAGCATCTTGATGTCTTGTTCACCAAAGCGAAGTAAGTCTCGTGGATCAACAAATCTAAACGATCCCTTCTTTAAACTAATGATAACTATTGCGGTCTCACCGTCATAAGTCCAAAACTTCATGCCTTCAAGAACACCATCAGGTAGTCTTGAGTTTAGAGGAATTGAAGTAGCTTTCTTGGTGGGTGGCCACATTACATTCATCATCATCTTTCCAGTGTACGGATCAAGAACACCCTTGGCCTTCTTCACAAAAGATTCAGCAGTAGGCATCGAAGGAAACCCTTTCTCAACTTGATTGCTCAAGTAGATCCAGAAGTTAGTGGCCTTTGACTCGTTACTTGGGTTATGGAAAGGTGCCTTGATCAATTCACTTAAATCCACCCTTTTCCATGAACCAAAGTCCTTTATCTTCTTGTAATACTCGAGTCCTCCAGACTTCCTTTTAACCCACCACATATGTTCGTCAACATCAAATCCCCACGACACAATCCCAGAACGATCGCCGTATTTATCAGAGAACCCCTTTTGAAGCTCAACAACAAACTTCTCCGGATGATCAGACGAAGTTACATTCTGATTTGAGTTTTTGCGAATCATAGTTTTCCGTGTAAGTCTTTATTGTTGTTTGGCGGTTCTAGGTGGAGCAGACATATATCGTTGTAGACCCGCAGAAGTCTCAATGTCTGAAGCTGGACAAAACTCATCTTGAGCTGTTTGAACATTCTCGCTTTCGTCAGCACTTTTGAATTCATCTCCAAATTTACTCACAAGCCTTTGTTGGAGATCATAGTAAAGGGCAGTGAGGCCTCCCATACTAGCTTGAAGCTCTTTAATCTTGGAATCCTTGTCTGAGTTGCTTACTTCTAGCTCTTGAATTCGGACATCTTTGACAACCGAGTCTTGCTCCAATTCAAAAAACCCGCTGTTGTAGAGCATGTATATCCACTGGTGCTTGCTCTAATGCTATGCCCTTGCCCTTGTCTTGGAGAAATTTGTCTTGCATGGCAAGAATTTAGGCCACCTTCTCTGACGCACTGGAACTCCCTTGACCAACCTGATCGGATGGTCCTGAGGGTGGGTCTAGAAGTTGATTCAACATGAGTTTCAAAGTCAAAATATGGAAAGATATCATCAAATAACAGATCTTGAGAACGTTGTGGATCATGAACAGGACTTGATGCCACCTGAGGTTAAGTAACTGGCTCAGGTGGTGGAGATTGAGCTGGCGGTGGTGATTGAACTGGTGGTGGTGATGCAGCAGATACAATTGGAGCTGTTGTTGGTTTTGCTGGTTGTGTTGTTGTCTCTGTTGGTGTTGTTGTTGTAGTTATAGCCTCAGTTATCAGGACACCCGGTCGAGGATCTCTCTTCCTTCTTTTACGTGGTATGAGACCGGTGTCCGCTTCCTTTTCTAGCTCTTCTTCATGTGTCACAGTGACTGATTAAGGAGGATTCAATGCAGTCGACTGGAGCTTTGCTTTGATTGCTTCGATCTGAGCGGATGTTGGTACGGGTGTTCCAGGAGGTACATGAGATTCAGTTCTCACCATAGATGGTGGAGGACTATTTGGTTCATCGTCAGAGGATAGTTCGAAGGTCGGTGCAGCTGGCCTTCGAACCGGAGTCACGTGCTCCTCAGCAACGATTGGTGCAGCTGCAGCTTCAAGATCAGCAAATTTCCCGAATTTTACCAAGGGATAGAGTCCCTGGTATGTAATCTTTGTTCCCTTCCTTGATTGTTTCATCAGACGAAAAGTAGTAGGACCCAAACTCTTCAAATCGAGCATCTCTACAGATCTCACCAGTTGTGGATAATGTGAATCAAAAATCATCTGTAGAAACCTCGGATACATGAGGAACATCTCCTTCTTCTTCCCTTTGAGGTTGCTCATCATTTCATTGAAAATGAATTTGGAGTAGTTGTAATCCCAATCCATGATCAAAGCAACCACCGCGGACATCCGTGTATGACTTATTTCATCAGAACCTACCTTTCTCCCGGATATGCATGTGAAGAAGGTATGAATGAGGAAATGCCAGTACGGATGGAATAGCTTCTTGATGGCGGGAGGGTAAGCACGTTCGTAGCTCATTCGAGAGACGATCTCTGCGACTGCATCCACTGGGTATTCTGTAGGGTGATCAGGTTGATCACCAAACAGAAGTACTTCGCGGATGATGGCCTCAAAGATAACCACCGGAACCTTCTGAATATTTGATTCAATCACCATTGCTCCCCAGTCACCTCTGGTTGATGGAAGCATGATTCCAAAAATCCGAGACCATCTTCTGGCGTATAACAGGATTTTCCCAAAGGGCGTGTGAAATTCTACATGTATTAAGCCCGACAATCATTGACATGAACTTCTGGTGAGCAGGAGGGGGATCAAACAGACAACCAGCTGCATTGTGAGAGTCAGCTATTTTCAACGGTGCTTGATCAGCCATATATGCAATAAACGAGTCAAGTTAGATGCTTGGTGACAGAAACACCACATAAGATAAAGAGTTTGATTAGTTTTGAGCATGTAAAACAGTTTGAGGATCAAAAGTAACAAGTGGTGAAAGTTTGTGAAGAAATTGTCATTTTCTTATGTTTTAAGGAAGATCTCGGTTTAGAACCATGTTCTCTGTCAATATTATATTAAGTGCCCGAGAACAATAGAGGAACCAAGATCAAGAACCTAGAGATCTCTGAATAACTGAGAGTTCTCTGGTTGACCATGAGTTCTCGGTCAACCTTGCCCGAGAACTCATAGGATCTCTGGTGAAACCAGAGTTCTCTGGTTGACCAGCCGTCTCGGTCAACCAAAACCCCGAGAACACAGAGATCTCTATTTATGGAAACCAAGGGTTTCCATAAACAGTGTCGTCTTCCTCACACGAACACCATGAAACCTGCAACTTAATCAAACAGTCAAAACCAGTCAAGACCACAAATACACCCAAACCAACCGAAGTCGCCATTCAATATATCCTAAACATGTATCCAACAAAGTGTGTAATGTCTAAGATACCATAAACTCGATTTAAGGTTCATCGTGAATAGTTTAATTGATTTGGTTTCTTATACCTTGATGATTTAGATGATACACACAATGTATATGAGACGATTGTCCTTTGATGAAAGGTTCTGCTAATGTGTTTGCAGAGGAGATATAGGATTTGAATGATGATGATGATAATGATAATTCAAAATCTGAATTATGCCTCTTAAACTTCAATTGTGATCAGATTTGGGCCGAGAACGCATTGGGCCAAGAACACAATTGGGCTTAGAACAAATATATGCTCATATCCAAGATAGATAAGTCCATATGGGCCAGACCCATGCACATACCAACCAGGCCACACATGATCATCCTTAACATGTTCGTCTTAACGAGAGTAACCGTGAGATAAAACCGAGACGCAAAATAAAATAAAAAACAAAATGAAGTAAAATAAAATAAAACACATACATCAAGATTTACACAACGATCAGGCTTTTAGTAGTTTTTAACAATTTCGGGATCAGATTTCAGTTTTTCACGCGGGACTAAACTTTAAGAAAAGATCCTATAGTAGATGCGGTGCTGCTCACCTTCGTGATCCTTGACCAACACTGCACTTATAGTGTTTCGGGATACTACCAGATATAAGGATAATGGTTCACGATCTTTAGGTTTCACGAGTAATGGTGCTGATGAGAGGTACTTCCTTAAGTCTTCTTGTGCCTTGTCATACTTATGTTGGCTTTGTTGTCGGTTTCATTGATGAACTGTAGAAATCCAGACAACTCCCCAAGGCATCAGCATGTTCACACATTGGTGTATGTTGAAGGAACTGCTTTCATATCATGTATCCATGGCCTGACCAAAACAATATTAAAAGAAGTTAGAGCATCTATAACACAAAATTTATGGATAGAGTTTATTCATTCGACATAGACTGGAAGTTTAATATCTCGCATGGTGCTTTTAGCTTCGCCATTGAAAGTGACTAAGACTGAGGATCTTGTTACTATCTCGGATTCAGGAATGTTCATTCTTTTTAATGTCTCCAATTGGATGATGTTTACTGAGCTGCTGTCATACCCCAACCTAAGGCGGAAATACTGTGGCGTGAGCCGATGGTTCACAACTCAAATGTACTATCATAAATAAAAATGACAATATCTATTAAGTTAATTATTTCATTCAAATTATAGTGCACAATTATTCACAACACAAATAATTATTTAAACCAAATAACCCAATCAAAATAAATATAATCTTCATTAAATTCCTTATGGTCTTTTCTAGATGTCCTTTTCACGTCAAACGTCAATTCAAAGGCAACCTGCATATGCATAGAAAATAGAGTTTGTCAACAACACATGTTGAATGAGATTATCACCAGTTTTTGAAATGATATAATATTAATATAATAAATAAAACAAATAAGCAAAACATAATAAATTGCAATAAATAAATCAAACCATGAGCAATTAAGGTGTCAATGAACCATTGCCAAGCGAATCGGGCGTTGGTAAATCAACCATGAGCAAGTAATAAGACCGTTACCAAGCGAATCTGGTGTGGGTCAATAGTAATGGTCATACTATAAATGAGAATATGTTGGACCTCTACGAATACGAATGCGCACATAAACAAGCAAGCACGTAACAAGTTTATTTGATCAATCACACACAATTACACGTTTGCTATTTTTGAGATATATAGATAATACAAAATACGAATATGTACGCATGTGTCCCCAAAACTTGGTAAAATAGGGGAATGACAAAACTCACCTTAATTTGAAGGCAAGTGAATAAATTAATGTTAAGAGAGTTAATAATTAAGCGAGTCGTCCACTAACGCGTCGAACGAAACAAATCAACTGAACCTGGAAAGTGAAAGGATCAACCAAGGAGATGAGTCAAAGGTCGATGTATAAGCAAAGTTAAACTTCAAGGCTTGTGTCTTCAAACAAATAAGAAAAAACCGAGGATTTGATGATGAACAGGAGGGATGACGGCTGAGATTGATATATTAGGGCGAGAAAATTTATGACAGATAATATGAGATTTGTTTATATAATATATGCAAAAACGAACCAATTTGGTTAGTTTGCTCGTTTAAGTAACCGAATAAGTATTTAATGACGAAATCAATGACAAGATCAGTAAAATTCATTCTTGGATAACAAGTAATGAACATGGACATGTATCTTGGCTATATGAGTTTTCTTGGTGCTTAAAACACTCGATTTAGTCCTGAAATAAACGATTTCGGGCAAAAAACGAAGTAAGAAAGGATACTAAACAAAAACGAACTGTGCAGGGGTACCACGGCGCCGTGCGGAAGCCATCCCCCATGGTGGTCATGCGGCGCTTCGGGTTATGGAGGTGAAGTTTCATTTTTAACACTTTAGGCCCTTTAACTTTCTTAAATGTTCAATTCTTGTTAATTTTAAAGTTTAAACAAAACATAAACAACTTAGAAATTGTAAAGGGTAAAAAATGAAAATACTAATCTTTAAATACTTTAAAATACTTGATATAATTAATAATAAGGATCCAAATAAGTTCCCGATTTGGTTTTATGCAAACGAATACGGGTTCGAAAAATCTGAGATTTTACAGCCGCCACTATCTACCAGGATCCTGCGTACAAAACAGTTAGCGACGTATAAAGTGATAACCAAACCATCATGGTGAGGATCCTGAAAGTTCTTCACCGGATGACTCTTCTGTTTCATTTGTCACTTTCACGGCTCTTGTTGGTCCTTCTGGTCTTTCAGCCTTGGCTACTTTTGTGTTTCTTTTTGCTGCCGAGTAAGAAGTTCCACATATGTCTGATCCGCCAGAGATGAAGTTTACTATACTTGCATCTAGAGGCGGGGATTCCGTCCATTTTTGGAGTTTTTTCAGGATCCTAAGTTTTATTCTTGTTTTTGCCTAATAAATCTTTTACGTGGCTTTAGTAAATCCTTATAATGTCTTTTCCAAACCTTCAAATTCATTATTCAAAAAAGTCAAAAAATTAATTGGTTCTACCTCCAACCCCCATGTAAAAGAGTTTGTTCAAACCTCCAAGTTTGATTCAAATCAACTCCCCCCACCACCTCCGAACACCTTGTAACCCTCTCCCTACCGTCAGACTTACCCAGAATCTGCCAAGCCCAAGGTTACACACACATCCACTTCAGTGCAATCAGATTAGCCATTACCTTTCATGGAAGAAAAGGCTTACCGGCGTTCTCCCGTACAGCCCTTGTGGATACAAGATTTGTTGAATACCAACATGCTTGTATAGGTACTATACAAACCACCTTGAACGCAGGCACCATGTTTGTCACCTTTTACCCAAACTTCAACATGCCCATAAATGACCCATCACTCCTTACAGCCCTAAAATCCCAGATCCAAATTGGTGGAACCCCACAAGTAAATACTTTCCAGGCAACCTTCCACTATCAAACGGCGTAAAGAGTACAAAACCACTCCTTAGACATCATGGTCCCAGGACACGATAACGCTGGAGACGCTTTATTCATTGTTGTTGATTCCAACGCCATGCCAACCTGCACATATGTTCCAAAACAGTTATCCAGAGAAGAGTTGATAAAGCTGTTACCAGAAAAATGGATAACAAATTATGAACAAATCCACCAAACCCCTGTTCAGACAACCACAACCCCAGGGTTTGTCAAGCATTAAGACGGAATGGTTGAGATAAAGTTCTAAAACCAAGAACAAAGAAACATATTCCCAACAATAAACATGATGTGAAACATACCACCACCTACACCAATTCAACACACAGGTCATGTTTGTTATGATGTATGCAACTGTCCATCCTGCGTAGAAGAAGCTTTCAGGGTTGAGTATGACGAAGACAAACCAAAGAAGAAGAAGAACTCACAACACTCCCTAAAGAAAAGGTATGAAGATCGAGACCCCAACGTTGATCTACTAGGTGAACCATCAGGCAAGTTTGACTACTATGCCCTTTATGGTAGCTCAACGCAGAAGCCAAATTCAAAACCAGAACCCTGCAAACTATCACCTCCACCAAGCATGCCTCCTAGCAATCTGGAAAGATGTTTTGTAATCACCCCATCCACCTCATCATCAGATTACCAAGCAGAATTCCCACCATTAACCCCATTTGAGAAACCTGACCAGAAAGCTTAACACTCATGGAAGATGCAAAATTCTTCCATCATGACACCAAGTGGTCCCTCAAACCCCACCACTGCAGCAGAAGCAACTTTAAACTGGAAAAGTGAAAATGATGTTGCCCAGAATAAAGTTCTCACAACCATCCTAGCTCAACAGGACAACTTCAGCAGAACCCAAGAGGTCCTGGTCAACAGACTTCAAGGCATAGAAAACATCATCTGTGAAGTTAAAACAAAGATTCTAAACCTCCACGAAGAGCTGATGGAAATGGTTAGAAACACTCTAGCGATGCAGACATCAATGACTCTCTCCCATAAGGAGTCAGAGATGAAGTTTCTCAAGGCTCAACTAGCAGACCTTGAAAGACAACACAAACAACAGAAGGTCTCAACAATGGTTGATGGTCGATTGAAATTACCAACCTCCCCATTTGCAAGACCTAGCTTTGACCCTCAACCTTTAACCAAGGCTCCATTCTCACAGTCCTCACCATCACTAAGCCTATGGTCTAACCAAAGAAGCAGGCCACAAAGAAAATCCCCACCCAAAACCATGGGTACCTCTTCCAGCGACCCTTCATCATCAAAAGTCAAAGAAACATTCAGAAAGCACACCCATGATGACAACATGATAATGGCCTCATCAGTTGCTCCATTGGATCTTCCGATCCTGAAAGAAGACCCCATCACCACCCTGCTACACAAGCCAGCCACAAAAGACTCTCCAAGAGTCCTGCCATGTATTGCCTCCAACATGATTGTCAACTCAGACGATGAATCCGACAAGTCAGAGGATGAGGAAATACTCAACCCAAGAGAAGCATTCGAGCACTTGTTCATGAATGAACAAGAAACCACAGTCAGAAAGGATATCGATTCAGATGTCGAAGATGCAGCTTCACAGACAGAAATCCTGAACAAACCAAACATCCCAAGATCGGACTCCAACATAAAGTTCACCTTTGATGACATTCCCCCGTCACAGTGGCGTGAAAGAATTGTAGAGATGCATACGTGGTGTGCAGCCGAATTACAATACTACGAAATTGATGTCGTCATTAAAAGATTCTTGGCTAGGTGTCAAGGAAGACTTAGAGACTGGTACCTAAGTCTTGGTGAATATAGACAGATACAGCTTCAACAGCTCCGATCATCAGAAGAACTCATCCACGTGATACACAACGAATTCATTGGGAATCCCCTTGATCATAAAGTTCACGCACGAGATGAATTCTTGAAAATGAAGTGTTGTTCGTTCCGTCCAAAAGATCTCGAGATACATTATAACCGTATGTCTGAACGGTTTTACTGTCTTAATGGCGTAGATGACGCGAATCTGAAGCAGATCTTCCTACAGTCTTTTCCAGAATCCCTTTGTAACGAAGCATTCAGAACTCTAGAAAGCAGGAATGTGACATGCGCACAAGCATCACTAGGAGAGCTATATCAGCTCATTACAAACGCTCTAGCCAAGCTTTACAACCAAAAAAGATTCCTAAGTGATTACGAAAAGACGAGCAGTCGTCTTGGGCCAGCCTATAATGATAGTCATCTTAAAATCAAATACAAAGATGAGTCGTCCTGCAGCTGTTTGAAAAAATCCCACTTCCCGAAGAGACACAACAAGCATTATTCACCAAGAAGAAGATTTTCGAATAAGAAGTGGAAGTTCCTAAGGAAGAAATCCTTTAGAGGAAAAAGCACAGACAGGTGATGCATTTGCAACCAGAAAGGCCATTTTGCAAGGGATTGCAAAAATGAGAAGAAAACTTAGGCCTGACTCCAGACAATAAATCAGATAGAAAGAGTCGATATCTCGGATTTAGAGTCACTGTACTCACTTGATGATGAACCAGGAGACAAAGCAATATGTTCGATATACTATTCTGATTCAGATGATGAAACATAATCAGATTATTCGGACACAGACAGCCAATGCAGTGACGTTCGTCCTATGTTTATGGCAAAAACCAGAGATTCGTCCCCAGATCCTCCAACTCTGGATCCTCTAGTTGTCACACCCCGACTAGCACAATGCGGAAGCGTAAAACGGGAATGTAACAGACACCTCTGATATCAACACATTGTTTATAAAGAAACATTACAAACTAATTTACAATATATTACATTTCTTTGTTCTATCATTGTTTTACAGTCTAGTTGATACAAACAAAACTAGTTCGTTAACTATACGTTCTTACTACTAACACCCTTGCCTCTATTCACATAGCATTAACCACACACCTTGGGCAAGTAACAGATCACCAAATCATTCCAATTTAGGTACACCTGAAAAGCAGTTTAAAACGGGTCAGCTACTAGAATTGGTGAGTTTCACGAGTTTCAAGAAAATAGTATTGAGTATTCACAAGTTAACACTTGTAATCATGAAATAAGTATGTATGTATGTAAATGATGTAATTATGCTAAGCTACAGTGAAGCCTTGACTGTATGTGCTGCGTGCATCCATTTCCCACGCTCAATTAACCACTGTGGCCCCTTTCCGCCCACAACATGCCCCAAGTAGCTATGTCTAACACTACATAGCGTGCTGTATAATTATGGTCATGTGCAAACGGGATAAAGTCTCAGCAATACATGCCAGCTCTGTTTGGGTTTGTCAAACCAATAGTACTATTCACAAGCCACCGGCTCGAAGTTAATCACTGTGATCGTGGGGACTTTCGTGTGTTAGCACTTAGATAATTCACATCAATACATGTTTCAGGTATGTATATATAATCAAACATGCTTTTCACCCTAAAAAGTTCGTAAAACAGTTTAGAAGTGGGGTCATGAAACTCACAGTTTTATAGATAATCAGTACTATATCAGCTCGTGGTTTGTTCGGTCTGCTATCAGTAGTTCCTATAATCAATATTATAATAATATTAATATTTTAATATTATTATAATCTCAATACTAATTTGGGCTGTATATCTAATCTGGGTATAGTTGGAACGCCCAGAAAGTGGCAATAGGCTTAGGTTATGATGTTGTTCAATGTCTAATACTTAGAACTGAAATTTGCTCAAATTCCCGTTTTCCCAGTTGGGCCAAGTTGTTCGTTTACGCGTTCAGAAAACAGTTATGGGAAAATAAGCTTGGGTAAATGTATTGGTTAATAAAATGATTAAGTTATAAAGAAGGATCACATACTGGGGTGCCGGATTAGCCACGGGGCCCGTTTCCGTTATTCAGTTTGATTTAAGAAGAAACGCGCACAATCCATCAGGATTGTCCAGGTTTCTCATGGAAAAGTTCATTTTTACTTAATTAGTCCAAAAATATGATTTTTGATTACTCTTGGTGTTTTCCAAAAATATGGAAAAATCCCAAACAATTTCCAAAAATTCCACAAAAATTCCTGAATACTCAAATCATGTCCCGAAACAACCTGTATCAATTCCAGAATGCAAAAAGTTCGTGCAGTATTCTTTTCGGCCCAAATTCGGCTATAAAAATTCACACGAACGCATATACACAAAACACCTTTAGACTTCTCCAAATAATCCCAAAATTCACATGTGATCAAAATAAATCAAATCTGAGTTCCCAAAAAAATTTCATAATTTTTGAAGTATTTTAGCTATTTTTCCCAAATAAACGTCCCAATTCGGTAATAAATTCGCCAAATATTCTCGGATGGTCGAAAAATTATCAAATTTAAACAGGGACTCATTGACATGGTCCCTGATGTTCCTGCAAAATTTCAAGGCCTAAAAATATACACATCACAACCATAACCTAAACAGCCCGTAAGCGAGTGTTTCGGCATTACCTTAGCGGGTTTGGCTCGTTTCCGACTTTCTAATCAACTTTTCGAGCTCTTGTGCTCCTATGTAGGCTAGGTACAGGTCCTATATCATAAACCAAGTAGGTTTCATCAATAGAACAGCCCTTTAACTTAGGGTTTCGGCTAGTGCACAAAAACGAACTTTTGAACCGTAAAAACGCTGTTTCAAACCTTTAATCCGTGTTTATGGCAAAAAAAAACTATAAAAACAGGTTCCTTGCCATGTGTATGATCAAAACATGTTTATGGACCATTTTTGGGATTTTTACATGGTTAGGAATGATTTTTAGTAATCAAGACATGTTTTTATGGTATTAATCAAGGTTAAACAAGTACGAAAGTTACTTATTTAAACTCCTTACCTTAGGGTTTGAAGGATTCTAGAAAATCTGGTTTAGAGCTACTTGGAACTCAACTTCTTATCAACTAAAATGAATAATCAAGCTTACAAAACAAGTTTTATAAAAAAAAAATGGGGGTGGGGTGGGCTGGTCCGATCGGAAGGCTTATGGGCCCATTTTGGGCCCATTTTGGCTCAAGTTTCTGATTCTAAAGGCCCAAATACGAAAATCCCAGTCCAAATTTAGTTCGGGTTTGGTTTTTGGCGTGAAAAACTTATCGGGTGCGTTAAACAGCGCGAAAACGAGTGTTTTTCGGTTAGTTTTGTGTAAAATTATAAAAACATACTATATGTTTATAAAAATAAAAAATATTTTCATGGATCGCTTAAAACATTTCCAATAAGTGTTTGGTAAGTCTTTTTCGGCTTAACGGATGATACAATGCTTGGTTTGAAACTATCTTTCGCGTTTAAATCTATAGCGGATAGTTAAACGAGCATATTTTCGTTTAACTTGTTTGCTATAGAACTAAGGCCATATTACTAATATTTTAGTTTGTATAGATCGTATGTCACTTATAGATTGCCCCCCGAGATATCTGGGTCATAAACCGACCCGTTCGGTTAATCGTTCGTTTGTTACGCAAAAGGCGTTTATTTGCTTAATCAGTAAATACGTACTAAGGTGTACCTTGTTTTGGCTCAAATGTCACACTAGTAAAATTCAATTTGCTGCTAGATCACTATTCAAAACCTATCCCGGTGATTGCATTGATAGACTCTGGCTCACACAGACCGGTACTAAATCCAAGCATTCTACCCCCAAATTATTGGCGTCCTCACAAACAATTTTTTGTATCAGCCAGCAGCCAAACCTTTTCCATTGACAAAATAAGTAAACAAGTATACATCTGACTCTTTCCCACATGTGTAATCAGACACAGATTTTTAGGGTCGAGCCTCCATGGAAAAGATCTTCTGCTTGGATGGGATAATATTTTCCAATTACCAGAAATGAGATTTTTCGGATACAATGGACTCAAGTGGAAAAAATTTGTCAATCCATATACCACAATCCATCATCTCCACATGAGAACACCCTCACCCCACCCCATAGAAGACCTAAAAATTCAGACACAGATTTTTGTTTGTGGCCTGCTTCTTTGGTTAGACCATAGGCTTAGTGATGGTGAGGATTGTGAGAATGGAGCCTTGGTTAAAGGTTGTGGGTCAAAGCAAGGTCTTGCAAACGGGGAGGTTAGTAATTTCCATCGATCATCAACCATTGTTGAGACCTTCTGTTGTTTGTGTTGTCTTTCAAGGTCTGCTAGTTGAGCCTTGAGAAACTTCATCTCTGACTCCTTATGGGAGAGAGTCATTGATGTCTGCATCGCTGGAGTGTTTCTAACCATTTCCATCAGCTCTTGGTGGAGGTTTAGAATCTTTGTTTTAACTTCACAGATGATGTTTTCTATGCCTTGAAGTCTGTTGACCAGGACCTCTTGGGTTCTGCTGAAGTTGTCCTGTTGAGCTAGGATGGTTGTGAGAACTTTATTCTGGGCAACAGCATTTTCACTTTGCCAGTTTAAAGTTGCTTCTGGTGCAGTGGTGGGCTTTGAGGGACCACTCGGTGTCATCATGGAAGAGTTTTGTATCTTCCATGAGTGTTTGGCTTTCTGGTCAGGTTTCTCAAATGGGGTTAATGGTGGGAATTCTGCTTGGTAATCTGATGATGAGGTGGATGGGGTGATTACAAAACATCTTTCCAGATTGCTAGGAGGCATGCTTGGTGGATGTGATAGTTTGCAGGGTTCTGGTTTTGAATTTGGCTTCTGCGTTGAGCTACCATAAAGGACATAGTAGTCAAACTTGCCTGATGGTTCACCTAGTAGATCAACGTTGGGGTCTCCATCTTCATACCTTTTCTTTAGGGAGCGTTGTGAGTTCTTCTTCTTCTTTGGTTTGTCTTTGTCATACTCAACCCTGAAAGCTTCTTCTACG
The DNA here is from genome assembly GCF_021521415.1 of Bidens hawaiensis. Classification (NCBI taxonomy): domain Eukaryota; kingdom Viridiplantae; phylum Streptophyta; class Magnoliopsida; order Asterales; family Asteraceae; genus Bidens; species Bidens hawaiensis. The sequence goes on along the minus strand of NW_027497978.1, from coordinate 46,747 downwards.
CAAGATGGACAGTTGCATACATCATAACAAACATGTCTTGTGTGTTGAGTTGGTGTAGGTGGTGGTATGGTTCGCATCATGTTTATTGTTGGGAATATGTTTCTTCGTTCTTGGCTTGAGAAATTTATCTCAACCATACCGTCTTGATGCTTGACAAACTCTAGGGTTGTGGTTGTCTGAACAGGGGTTTGGTGGATTTGTTCATAATTTGTTATCCATTTTTCTGGTAACAGCTTTATCAACTCTTCTCTGGATAACTGTTTTGGAACATATGTGCAGGTTGGCATGGCGTTGGAATCAACAACAATGAATAAAGCGTCTCCAGTGTTATCTTTTCCTGGGACCATGATGTCTAGGGAGTGGTTTTGTACTCTGTACGCCATTTGGTAGTGGAAGGTTACCTAGAAAGTGTTTACTTGTGGGGTTCCACCAATTTGGATCTGGGCTTTTAGGGCTGTAAGGAGTGATGAGTCATTTATGGGCATGTTGAATTTGGGTAAAAGGTGACAAACACGGTGCCTGCGTTCAAGGTGGTTTGCATAGTACCTATACAAGCATGTTGGTATTCTACATATCTTGTATCCACAAGGGCTATACGGGAGAATGCCAGTAAGCCTTTTCTTCCATGAAAGGTAAGGGCTATGTTGGGTTTTAACAAGATTATCAAAGTGATAAAACCTTAATTTTACCAAAAACGCAGCGGATAAATGTTTTAAATCTTGTTAGTTTATAGTGTATAAAACCAATTTTATACATGCAAAACCCAAACCCGGATCCATATACAAAATACATAATATCAAACACATGCATGTAGGTTCATGCATGTTAAACTACCTTTCAAGTAAACCAAAACCGGGTGAAGAAAGAGTGATTGAAAGGCTAGAAATTGAATATGGAAGCTCCTCAAGCTAGCATACCCCAAGCCTCCGACAATACACCTTTGTTTAGCTAGGATTCACTTGAAAAACCAACTCCTCCTTGATGTTCTTCCTTGTGGCCGAAAATGGGAGAGAAAAGGAAGAGAGGAATGTTTTGTTACTTGCAAAAAAAATTGTAAGAATGAATGAAAGAGAGTTAGGGAGTTAATGGAAGCACCATCCATGGCACCCACTCACATCCAATGCATGTCTCCACTAAAGAAAACATAATAATATAAAATAAAAGGTGTAAGAGAGTAAAGGGGGGGGGGGGGCACCCTCTCACCCATTTCAAATTTTATATATTTTTTTTCTTTTAATAAGTTTTATATCATAAAACTCACATTGTGTTATTTCCCAAAATAAAAATAAAAACAATATAGGTAACATGCTTGGTAACCATTATTCACATATTGTTATTTAACCATCTTAAATAACACTATTGAATGCTCTCTCTCAAAGTATAAATCATCCATATGATTTATTTTAATAAATCACCATGGCACCCACTCACATCCAATGCATGTCTCCACTAAAGAAAACATAATAATATAAAATAAAAGGTGTAAGAGAGTAAAGGGGGGGGGGGGCACCCTCTCACCCATTTCAAATTTTATATATTTTTTTTCTTTTAATAAGTTTTATATCATAAAACTCACATTGTGTTATTTCCCAAAATAAAAATAAAAACAATATAGGTAACATGCTTGGTAACCATTATTCACATATTGTTATTTAACCATCTTAAATAACACTATTGAATGCTCTCTCTCAAAGTATAAATCATCCATATGATTTATCTATTTCACAAGTACAATGTATTTAGAAACCCCTTTCCAAATAACTTAAGTGTTAATATTTGTTTGTTATGATCACATCATATATAAACAAATATTATTGATGTTTGCCTAGCTTGTTATTGGGTATGACCCGACTTGGATCATAACGTACTAGCCACATCAATAATAATATGTGTCTTGGGCAGATCGAGTCCAACAATCTCCCACTTGCACAAGATACATAGAAGATTGATACAAGTAGCAAATACCGCCTAACTACGGTTTACTACTCCTAATACGCATGACGAAGTGCCATTCAATAACATCATCCCCATCAAGTCCCTTACTTGAAATGATTTAGGTGAATCTATCATTTATCCTTTTGCCATGGATGTCATGTCAAATCCAGAGACACAGAGTGATCGTTCTCTATTTAGCAGGCCTTAGACATCTTACTCTCAACGAATAAGAGGGACAAATCCCCTCTTGACTACATACGTCTCTCACAATCACCTTGTACTATACCTGATCTTAGACTTATGTACTGTCATGTTTCAGAGCAGCGAAGAACTAAGTCAAAGTATAATAGTTGGTGAATATCAAGACCCAATATGTATCTCAAGTCGGAGGATACTATGATATTCGCCTTTTACTCAAATTTACTTATGATCAATCACAAAGATTCCATGTAGTAACATTTGAGAGCGGGTCAGTCCAATATTTATATCCCATAAATATCTATAAACCTTGGCAGCAACCTTTTGCTCTATATTCATACCTTATGAATATCTACCAATCCAAGTTCATAATAGTCTTACCTTCATATTTGTTCCCACAAATATGAGCGACTACGGACATTTAGAATAAGTAGCTTATTCACGGATTTAAACATGCTAAAATTGAACATAACTCAAAATGTCATAATGATAAACCATAATCATATGAATGAGTGAAAATAACAATTGTTCCGATATCCAAATACAAAATTAGATCATATCCAATTACTAGAATATCGAAGTCCTAAGGCACAAGTGTGACCTTCATGCTTTGGCCTTTCAAGGAGCTTCGTGAGTGGATCCGCAATGTTTTGATCGGTGTGAACTTTGCGAATATATATCTTTCCTTTCTCAACTTCATCCCTTATGTAGTTGAACCTCCGCTCAGTGTGCCTCGTCTTTTGATGAGCACGAGGTTCCTTGATTTGAGCAATCGCACCCTCGTTGTCACAAAAGATTTCTAGAGGATCCTGAATGGTACGGACCACCCCTAGGTCGGCAATGAATTGCCTAATCCACGCAGCTTCTTGAGCTGCCAATGAGGCGGCGATGTATTCCAATTCTGTGGTGGACAAAGCTACCACATCTTATTTCGAGCTCTTCCAAGAGACTGCCCCACCATTCATAATGAAAACATATCCCGATTGTGATCAAGAATCATCTCGATCGGTTTGGAAACTCGCATCCGTTTAACCTTTTACAACGATTTCCTCCTCACCCGAACCGTATATTAAAAACATGTCCTTAGTCCTTCTAAGGTATTTCATATACTCTTAACCGCCATCGAATGGCTACTTCTCGGATTATGTTGGAATCTACTTGTCACGCTTAAAGCGCATGACACATCCGGTCTAGTGCATACCATTGCATACATGATGGATCCAATAGCCGATGCGTATGGGATCCCATGGGATCCCATTCATTTTATCTTGCTCTTCCTTTGAGCTTGGACATTGAGACGCACTCAATATCATTCCTCTTTGAATAGGTACCAAACCTCTCTTAGAGTTCTCCATCTTGAACCTTTTCAAGATTTTGTCAATGTATGCACTTTGGTTTAAACCTATCAACCGCCTTGATCTATCCCTATAGATCTTTATTCCCAAAATATAGGCGGCTTCACCAAGATCTTTGATGGAAAAACAACTTCCAAGCCATGCTTTTACACCTTCCATGGTTGGAATGTAATTCCCAAATAGTAGTATGTCATCAACATACAATACTAAGAAGGTAATGATGCTCCCACTAGCTTTCTTATACACACAAGCTTCATCACCATTTTTGATGAATCCAAATTTCTTAACTTCTTCATCAAAATGGGGATTCCAACTTCTAGATGCTTGTTTCAATCCATAGATTGATTTCTTTAACTTGCATACTTTGTTAGGATGTTGTGGATCGACAAAACCTTCGGGCTGAACCATATAGACATCTTCCTAAATATGCCCATTTAGAAAAGCGGTTTTGACATCCATTTGCCAAATCTCATAGTCATAATATGCGGCTATGGCAAACAATATCCTAATCAACTTTAGTATTGCTACGGGAGAAAAAGTTTCATCATAGTCAATCCCTTGAGTTTGAGTGAAACCTTTTGCTACAAGTCTTGCTTTATAAGTATCCAAGTTTCCATGCATATCGGTTTTCTTCTTGAAAACCCACTTACTTCCAACCGGTTTGGAATTAAGAGGTGGTACAACCAAATCCCATACTTGGTTGTCATGCATGGATTGCATCTCTACGTTCATGGCTTCAAGCCATTTGTCACAATCGGATTGTGACATTGCATCACGGTATGTGGTGGGTTCATCCAAATCTACCACATAGCATCCATCCAAGAAAAATCCATATCTTTCGGGTGGATGACTAATTCTACCGAATTTGCGAACATTTTGTGTATTTTGATCAACCATTTGATCATTCTCAACAACCTCTTGTTGATTGCTAGTGTCAACCAAACGTGTATCAGCTTGTGGTTCTCGATCCTCCTCGAGTTCCACCGTTCTACTAGTACCTTCCATAAGGAACTTAGTTTCCAAGAACTCGGCCTTTGAACACTTTTTGCTCGGTTGGGTTGTAGAAATAATATCCCATAGAATCTTTTGGATATCCTACAAAGATACACTTAGTGGATCGACTTTCAAGTTTGTTTTGGGTGTTGTTCTTAACATAAGCCTCACAACCCCATACCTTTAAATATGATAATGATGGAGCCCTTCCATTCCATATTTTAAAAGGCGTCTTATCCACTTTCTTGGTTGGGGCCATATTTAGAATACGGGCCGCGGGGAGCAAAGCGAAACCCCAAAATGATAGAGGCAGTGTGCTTCTAGCCATCATAGATCGAACCATATCCAATAGAGTTCGATTTCTCCTCGTGGACACACCATTATGTTGTGGTGTTCCCGGTGGAGTAAGTTGTGAGATGATCCCATAACTTCTAAGATGATCTTGGAAAGCATCACTTAGGTATTCTCCTCCTCTATCCGAACGAAGTACTTTGATGGTCTTATCGAGTTGATTTTGTACTTCATTTTGGAAGATTTAGAACAATTCAAAAGCTTCATATTTGTGTCTTAACAAGTACACATACCCATAACGACTATAGTCGTCAATAAAGGTAATGAAATATCTTTCACCATTCCTTGCCATTGCCTTAAAAGGACCACATATATCTGAATGTATGATACCTAATAAGTCTTTTGCCCTTTGGTTTGTTCCACTAAAGGGGTCCTCGGTCATCTTTCCTAACATACAAGACTCGCATTTATCAAATGAATCACCTTCACTTGATTCCAAAAGACCATTCTTTTGAAGTGTATGTATGTGATCTTTGTTTATATGACCAAGGCGACAATGCCAAAGATAAGTTTTACTCAAATCCATTTTGAGCCTTTTGGTGCTTGATTGGTATAACATGTTATCATAAGATGTGTTATTATGAACCAATTCATAAATGCCATTAGATGGCATTGCTTTAAAATAAAATACATCACTCATGAAAACATAAATACAATCATCCATAAACTTAAAATCATAACCATATTGTCTTAACAAGGAAACGGAGATAATATTCCTAGTCAAACTAGGAGCATACAAAACATTATTTAAAATAACTTCCAAACCATTTGGAAGCTTCAAAATGTAGTTTCCTATGGTTTCGACAACAACCTTTGCTCCGTTGCCCATGAAGAGACTAATATCTCCCTTCTTGAATCCTTCATTTCCTTTGAACCCCTGCAACAAATTGCAAATATGAGTTCCACATCCGGTATCCAATACCCATGTGTTAGAGGAAATAATATTAAGATCAACATGAATCATGAAAGTTGTACCCGAGGTTTGCCCCGCGTCCCTCTTAGCTTTCAACTCTATGAGATAGGTTGGACAATTCCTCATCCAATGTCCTGTCTTCCAACATCCAAAACAAGGATCCTCCGCACAAACCTTTGGCTTCTTTTCCTTCGGTTTGGGTGGTCCCGCTTTCTCTTTTCCCTTGAACTTAGCCATGACTTGTCCCTTACCTTTGGCAACCTTTGCCTTAGGTTCCGGGTGATGCCTCTTCCTATTGCCTCCCTCATTGATCGTGAGAACGGGTAAAACCTTTTTACCCATTCCCGTCTCGACCGTCTTAAGCATTGCATGAAGCTCACCAATGCTCTTGTCCCACCCATTCATGTTATAATTCATAACAAAAGTCTCAAATTTCTTGGTTAGCCCATTTAGGATCAAATCCGTGGCTAACTCGTGTGAGACGCGACCATTAAGGCGCTCGAGATGATCAATGTGGCTTTTCATCTTAAGCACATAGGAGGAAACGAATTGGGTTTCTTCCATACGACATGCCTGAAGCGCTCGAACCGTTTCGAAGCGCTCCACCCTAGCTTGTGTAAGGAACATTTCCTTAAGTTGGGTAATCATGTCGTATGCCCCATGAAGTTCAAAATCCTTTTGAATTTCGGGAATCATAGTTCCCAACATGAGGCAAGAAACTTGCACCGAATCCTCATTGTGCTTTACCCAATTGTTATAGTTTTCGGCATCGTCAATGCTAGGTTCATCAGGAATAGGTTCGTCTATTACGTAGTATTTCTTTTCTTGCTTGAGAACGATTCTCAAGTTACGATACCAATCCATAAAGTTGGTATAGTTTAGACGATCCTTATCGAGAATAGATCTTAGTGATAGGTTATTTACAGGTGGAATAATAACGTTAGGTGGATTGTTGATTGCGGCCATCTACAAACATAACAAAGCTCAATTTTAGTATTTTCGATATCAATTAATTTTAATATTTAATACCCTTTATGTCTCCAAGACAATTAATGATTAAAATCTAGAACTCAACGTTACATTCAAATAGTAGTTATGTGACCTTTATCCTACTATTTAAATTAACAAGGTAGTCAACATTTGACGATTGCAACCCTTTGCAACTTCTAGTTTTATGGGATTGGTTAAACATCTTAAGTTTAGTTGGCATGTTTAATCCCATCAACACCATTGTACACCATGCTTCAGTGACCCTATTCACATGGTTTCAAATTTAAGTCGTCCTACTTATACACACATGTGAGTTTACATATACAAGTGGTTAGGTGACCTTTATCCCACTTATATGGTAAACCCACCTCAAACTCATAAGTTTCCTCCAACATGGTTAGGTGACCTTTATCCCATATCGAGTTCCCAAGTGATTCGAGTGTTGTATAAAAGGATGGTGTTCGACTTATTTTATAAAAGGGTTTTTTTTAGTTTTCTAAATTCTAGATTGGAAAACCTTTTATGTACCTAGCATTTGCATGCATTCAAATGTATGGTACTTTGTTGAAAAACCCGTTTTCAAAGTTCCTATTAATAAAACCCATTTTATTGTGAAATCATTAGCCCTTAATAAAACCAATTTTATTACCTAACGATTTCTAAGGAACCAATTTTATGCTAGTTGTTGATTTTAAGTAGTTAGCAAACCATATTGCAATAACACAAATAAAAGAAAATCAACCATGCAAGCGTAAAACATAAAACCACAAGTTCATAACCATAGCCTCCTAATATTGACTACACTTGTTGACCGAAGACAAGTGTGTCAAAAAGGTCTTTCCTAAGGGACCCGAAAGGACATAATGTTGTGTCGGTGAACTCCCACTTGATCCCGCATCCAAATGCACCAAGTGTTCACCCCCGTGTTGTGGTCTCCACTTTATTTGGGCTTCCATCCTTGCATCTTCTTTTACAAAATATGTCCTAATACATTTTTCTAGTAAAAGAAATGCATCTAATCTACTTATTATTACAAACCAAATGATTGAATAAATAGATTACAAACCCAAATAAATATTACAACCATATCGAATGAAAAAACAACCACTTGAATGAACAAACACATCAACACAATCATTTAACCAAACACAAGGCCATGGCTAGGTTATGAACATCTATTACACATCCAAATATGCAATAATCCAAGACCCAAAATTGGTTTCCCTTTGGCCTAAAACTTTCGGCCCAAACTTGACTAAACCAAAAGTTCCGGGTTTTGTCCAAACAACACAATCAATCATCAAGATTACAACATGCATGTAAAGTATAATCTTGAAAAACCATGGGGTAACCAAAACCCCTAAAATTTTTGGCCATATGGTAAAACCCCACCATAAACCTGAAAATTTTTGGGTCCAATGAAGCATGCATCCGTATAAGCGGCTCTTGATGCCATTGTTGGGTTTTAACAAGATTATCAAAGTGATAAAACCTTACTTTTACCAAAAACGCAGCGGATAAATGTTTTAAATCTTGTTAGTTTGTAGTGTATAAAACCAACTTTATACATGCTAAACCCAAACCCGGATCCATATACGAAATACATACTATCAAACACATGCATGTCACTATAAGTTCATGCATGTTAAACTACCTTTCAAGTAAACCAAAACCGGGTGTAGAAAGAGTGATTGAAAGGCAAGAACTTGAATATGGAAGCTCCTCAAGCTAGCATACCCCAAGCCTCCGATAATACACCTTTGGACTTGGTGATGCCTAACCCTGTTGGACCCTTGGTATTTATAGGCTTTTGGTCTTGACAGAAAATCTACAAGGATATTATTCTTTCTTTCGATATGTTTAACAGTGAAGGAATACTGCGAAAACCAATTTGCCCATCTCAGTAACTGTGTCTCTGGGAGAGCCTTTTTCTTGAACTGTAGCATTTTGGGAAATGATGGCATGTCTATCTCAATGAAAAAGCTGTGGCCGATTAGATGGAACTGGAATTTTTCGATTCCTCTTTTGACTGCCAAGATTTCTTTGTAAGTGAAGTGATAGTGTTTTTCTGACACATTAAACGTGCCGCTTTTATATCCACATATCGATCTGACTCCTTTATCGTTATCTGCAATTAGGACAGCCGCCCAATATTCATCACTAGCGTCTGTCTGAAGGATTCTCTTGTCCGTTGGCGTGGGAATCTTTAAAGGTGGCATCACATCTGCCAGCTTCTTTTTTACAGCCTGTGTTTGTTTTTCAGTCCATAGTGGGGGATTCTTTTTTAACATGGGGAACATGTGTACTGTTTGACTTGACAGCCTTGGCAGAGATTCGGCCATATAATTAACTAGGCCAAGAAACTGTTGAATTTCTTTTTGTGACGTCATCTTGTCAGGAAAACGCCTGAGTTCTTGGGCCACATGGGGTTGGTGTTTGAACTTTCCATTGGCGATTTTCATTCCAAGGAAATCGATTTCTGTAACACCAATTTCCATCTTCCTTTCTGACAGCATTATCCCATATTGTTGAACAATTGAGTGGAATGTTTTGAGCAGCTCTATATGGGACTCTTCATCTTTGGAGAACAATAATATATCATCAATGTATATCAGCGTATTGCTCAAGATAGGTTCAAATATCGTCACCATTGCTTTCTGAAAAGAGGACGGTGCAATTTTTAATCCGAAAGGCATCACATTCCATTGGTAGTGGTGATCTGGGATGCAGAATCCTGTTTTTGGTCTATCCTCTGGTTTGATTCCCAGTAGCCAGAAACCAGCTTTGAGATCAAATTTTGACAAAACTTTTGCGTCAATTAAGGACTGAAACATTGATTTTTTCTGAGGCAGTGGGAACTTGTCACCTTCTAAAAGGTGATTTAAAGGTTTATAATTGATGACTAACCTTAATTTTCCGTAAACTTGTTCACTTCTTTATTTACGTAAAAGGCCTCACAAGCCCATTGAGATTTTGTAGGTTCTATTAAACCTTGTTTGGCCAGTTCTGAGCATTCTTCGGTTGCAAGCTTGTAATGGTCTGGATTCATTCCTGGGTGGCTTGCTTTTGTTGGGTTTATGTCTTCATTTTGTTTAAATGGTAAAGACACAAAAAATGAAGGATTAAGCCACAAGGGTGAGTTGTGTTTGGTCAAAAACTCAGTATGGTTTATAGCACAAGAGGTTTTGATGATTTAGTTTTTAAGGTCTTTTATGGGGTGAGGTGAGGGTGTGCTCATGTAGAGATGATGGATTGTGGTATATGGATTGACAAATTTTTTCCACTTGAGTCCATTGTATCCGAAAAATCTCATTTCTGGTAATTAGAATATAATATCCCATCCAAGCAGAAGATCTTTTCCATGGAGGCTCGACCCTAAAAATCTATGTCTCATTACACATGTGGGGAAGAGTCAGATGTATAGTGGTTTACTTATTTTGTCAATGGAAAAGGTTTAGCCGCTGGCTGATAGAAAAAATTGTTTGTGAGGGCGCCAATAATTTGGGGGTAGAATGCTTGGATTTAGTACCGTTCTGTGTGAGCCAGAGTGTATCAATGCAATCACCGAGATAGGTTTTAAATAGTGATCTAGCAGCAAATTGAATTTTACTAGAGGATCCGGAATTTGAGGATCTGGGGACGAATCTCTGGTTTTTGCCATAAACATCGGACGAACGTCACTGCATTGGCTGTTTGTGTCCAAATAATCTGATTTTGTTTCATCATCTAAATCAGAATAGTATATCGAACATATTTCTTTGTCTCCTGGTTCATCATCAAGTGAGTACAGTGACTCTAAATCCGAGATATCGATTCTTTCTATCTGATTTATTGTCTTGAGTAAGGCCTGAGTGTCTTCTCATTTTTGCAATCCCTTGCAAAATGGCCTTTCTGGTTGCAAATGTAGCATCTGTCTGTGCTTTTTCCTCTAAAGGATTTCTTCCTTAGGAACTTCCACTTCTTATTCGAAAATCTTCTTCTTGGTGAATAATGCTTGTTATGTCTCTTCGGGAAGTGGGATTTTTTCGAACAGCTGCAGGACGACTCATCATTGCATTTGATTTTAAGATTACTATCATTGTAGGCTGGCCCAAGACGACTGCTCGTCTTTTCGTAATCACTTAGGAAACTTTTCTGGTTGCAAAGCTTGGCTAGAGCATTTGTAATGAGCTGATATAGCTCTCCTAGTGATGCTTGTGTGCATGTCACATTCCTGCTTTTCAGAGTTCTGAATGCTTCGTTACAAAGAGATTCTGGAAAAGACTGTAGGAAGATCTGCTTGAGATTCACATCATCTACGCCATTAAGACAGTAAAACCGTTCAGACATACGGTTATAATGTATCACGAGATCTTTTGGATGGAACGAACAACACTTCATTTTCAAGAATTCATCTTGTGCGTGAACTTTATGATCAAGGGGATTCCTAATGAATTCATTATGTATCACGTGGATGAGTTCTTCTGGTGATCGGAGCTGTTGAAGCTGTATCTGTCTGTATTCACCAAGACTTAGGTACCAGTCTCTAAGTCTTCCTGGACACCCGGCCAAGAATCTTTTAATGACGACATCAATTTCGTAGTATTGTAATTCGGCTGCACACCACGTATGCATCTCTACAATTCTTTCACGCCACTGTGACAGGGGAATGTCATCAAAGGTGAACTTTATGTTAGAGTCCGATCTTGGGATGTTTGGTTTGTTCAGGGTTTCTGTCTGTGAAGCTGCATCTTCGACATCTGAATCGATATCGTTTCTGACTGTGGTTTCTTTTTCATTCATGAACAAGTGCTCGAATACTTCACTTGGGTTGGGTATTTCCTCATCCTCTGACTTGTCAGATTCATCGTCTGAGTTGATAGTCATGTTGGAGGCAATACATGGCAGGACTCTTGGAGAGTCTTTTGTGGCTAGCTTGTGTAGCAGGGTGGTGATGGGGTCTTCTTTCAGGATCGGAAGATCCAATGGAGCAACTGATGAGGCCATCATCATGTTGTCATCATGGGTGTGCTTTCTGAATGTTTCTTTGACTTTTGATGATGAAGGGTTGCTGGAAGAGGTACCCATGGTTTTGGGTGTGGATTTTTGTTTGTGGCCTGCTTCTTTGGTTACACCATAAGCTTAGTGATGGTGAGGATTGTGAGAATGGAGCCTTGGCTAAAGGTTGTGGGTCAAAGTTAGGTCTTGCAAATGGGGAGGTTGGTAATTTCCATCGATCATCAACCATTGTTGAGACCTTCTGTTGTTTGTGTTGTCTTTCAAGGTCTGCTAGTTGAGCCTTGAGAAACTTCATCTCTGACTCCTTATGGGAGAGAGTCATTGATGTCTGCATCGCTGGAGTGTTTCTAACCATTTCCATCAGCTCTTGGTGGAGGTTTAGAATCTTTGTTTTAACTTCACAGATGATGTTTTCTATGCCTTGAAGTCTGTTGACCAGGACCTCTTAGGTTCTGCTGAAGTTGTCCTGTTGAGCTACGATGGTTGTGAGAACTTTATTCTGGGCAACAGCATTTTCACTTTGCAAGTTTAAAGTTGCTTCTGCTGCAGTGGTGGGGTTTGAGGGACCACTTGGTGTCATGATGGAAGAGTTTTGTATCTTCTTCGAGTGTTTGGCTTTTTGGTTAGGTTTCTCTAACAGGGGTTAGAATACTTGGATTTAGGACTAATCTGTGTGAACAAGAATCCAATAATGCAATTATTGGGATAGGGTTTGTGTACTGGTTGAGCAATAGATCTAACTAGACTAGAGGTTCTGGAATCATAGGACTTGAATGCAACCCTCTAGCTTTTGCCATAAACATTGGGCGAACGTCACTGTTTTCGCTGTCTGTATCTGAATCATCCGCTTCTGTTTCATCATCCGAATAGCATATCGAGCATATTGCTTTGTCTCCTGGTTCATCATCAAGTGAGTACAGTGACTCTAAATCCTAGATATCAACTCTTTCTATCTGGTTTATTGTCTGGAGTAAGGCTTGAGTTTTCTTCTCATTTTTGCAATCCCTTGCAAAATGGCCTTTCTGATTGCAAATGTAGCACCTGTCTATGCTTTTTCCTCTAAAGGACTACTTCCTTAGAAACTTCCACTTTTTATTCGAAAATCTTCTTCTCGATGAATAATGCTTGTTGTGTTTCTTGGGGAAGTGGGATTTTTTTGAACAGCTACAAGACGACTCATCTTTGCACTTGATCTTTAGATGACTATCGTTGCAAGCTGAGCTAAGACGACTGCTCGTCTTTTCATAATCACTTAGGAATCTTTTCTGGTTACAAAGCTTGGCTAGAGCGTTTGTAATAAGCTGGTATAGCTCTCCTAGTGATGCTTGTGCGCATGTCACGTTCCTGCTTTCCAGGGTTTTGAATGCTTCGTTACAAAGAGATTCTTGGAAAGACTGTAGGAAGATTTGTTTGAGATTGGAGTCGTCTACGCCATTAAGACAGTAAAACCGTTCAGGCATACGGTTATAATGCTTTTCGAGATCTTTTGGGTGGAACGAATAGCATTTAAGTTTTAAGGATTCGTCACGTGCGTGCACCTTATAATCAAGGGGATTCCCAATGAATTCGTTGTGTATCACGTGTATGAGTTCTTCTGGTGATCGGAGCTGTTGGAGCAGTATTTGTCTGTATTCACCAAGACTTAGGTACCAGTCTCTTAGTCTTCCTTGACACCCGGCCAAGAATCTTTTGATGACGACATCAATTTCATAGTATTGTAGTTCAGCTGCACACCATGTATGCATTTCTACAATTCTTCATGCCATTGTGACGGGGAATGTCATCAAAGGTGAACTTTATGTTGGAGTCCGATCTCAGGATGTTCGGTTTGTTTAGGGTTTCTGTCTGTGAAGCGGCATCTTCAACATCCGAATCGATATCGTTTCTGACTGTGGTTTCTTGTTCATTCATGAACAAGTGCTCGAATGCTACACTTGGGTTTGGTATTTGCTCATCCTCTGACTTGTCAGATTCATCGTCTGAGTTGACAGTCATGTTGGAGGCAATACATGGTAGGACTCTTGGAGAGTTTTCTGTGGCTAGCTTGTGTAACAAGATGGTGATGTGGTCTTCTTCTGGGATCGGTAGATCCAATGGAGCAACTGATGAGGCCATCATCATGCTTTCATCATGGGTGTGTTTTTTGAATGTTTCTTTGGCTTTTGATAAAGGGTTGCTGGAAGAGGTACCCGTGGTTCTGGGTGGGGATTTTCTTTGGGGCCTGCTTCTTTGGTTAGACCATAGGCTTAGTGATGGTGAGGATTGTGAGAATGAAGCCTTGGCTAAAGGTTGTGGGTCAAAGCTAGGTCTTGCAAATGGTGAGGTTGGTAGTCTCCATGGATCATCAACCATTGTTGAGACCTTTTGCTGTTTGTGTTGTCTTTCAAGGTCTACTAGCTGAGCCTTGAGAAACTTCATCTCTAACTCCTTTTTTGAGAGAGTCATTGTTGTCTGTATCGCAGGAGTGTTTCTAACCATCTCCATCACCTTTTGGTGGAGGTTTAGAATCTTTGTTTTCACTTCATAAATGATGTTTTCTATGCCTTGGAGTCTGTTGACCAGGACTTCTTGGGTTCTGCAGAAGTTGTCCTGTTGAGCTAGGATGGTTGTGAGAACTTTATTCTAGGCAACAACATTTTCACTTTGCCAGTTTAAAGTTGCTTCTACTGCAGTGGTAGGGTTTGAGGGACCACTTGGTGTCATGATGGAAGAGTTTTGTATCTTCCATGAGTGTTTTGCTTTCTAGTCAGGTTTCTCAAACGGGGTTAATGGTGGGAATTCTATTGGTAATCTGATGCTGAGGTGGATGGGGTGATTACAAAACATCTTTCCAGATTGCTAGGAGGCATGCTTGGTGGAGGTGATGGTTTGCAGGGTTCTGGTTTTGAATTTTGCTTCTACGTTGAGCTACCATAAAAGACATAGTAGTCAAACTTGCCTGATGGTTCACCTAGTAGACCAACGTTGGGGTCTCCATCTTCATACCTTTTCTTAGAGAGCGTTGTGAGCTCTTCTTCTTTTTTGGTTTGTCTTCATCATACTCAACTCTGAAAGCTTCTTCTACGCAAGATGGACAGTTGCATACATCATAACAAACATGTCCTGTGTGTTGAGTTGGTGTAGGTGGTGGTATGGTTCGCATCATGTTTATTGTTGGGAATATGTTTCTTCGTTCTTGGCTTTAGAACTTTATCTCAACCATTCCGTCTTGATGCTTGACAAACTCTAGGGTTGTGGTTGTCTGAACAGGGGTTTGGTGGATTTGTTCATAATTTGTTATCCATTTTTCTGGTAACAGCTTTATCAACTCTTCTCTGGATAACTGTTATGGAACATATGTGCAGGTTGGCATGGCGTGGGAATCAACATCAATGAATAAAGCGTCTCCAGCATTATCTTGTCCTGTGACCATGATGTTTAGGGAGTGGTTTTGTACTCTGTATGCCATTTGGTAATGGAAGGTTGCCTGGAAAGTATTAACTTGTGGGGTTCCACCAATTTGGATATGGGCTTTTAGGGCTGTAAGGAGTGATGGGTCATTTATGGGCATATTGAAGTTTGGATAAAAGGTGATAAACACGGTGCCTGCATCCAAGGTGGTTTGTATAGTACCTATACAAGCATGTTGTTATTCAACAAATCTTGTATCCACAAGGGCTATACGGGAGAACGCTGGTAAGCCTTTTCTTCCGTGAAAGGTAAGGGCTAATCGGATTGCACCGAAGTGGATGCGTGTGTAACCTTGAGCTGGCAGCTGTGATTTCACCTTTAAAGATTCCCACGCCAACAGACAAGAGAATCCTTCAGACAGATGCTGGTGATGAATATTGGGCGGTTGTCCTAATTGCAGAAGATGATAAAGGAGTCAAATCGATATGTGGATATAAAAGCGGCATGTTTAGTGTGTCAGAAAAACACTATCACTCCACTTACAAAGAAATCTTGGCCGTCAAAAGAGGAATCGAAAAATTCCAGTTTCATCTAATTGGCCACAACTTTTTCATTGAGATGGACATGTCATCATTTCCCAAAATGCTACAGTTCAAGAAAAAGGCTCTCCCAGAGGCACAGTTATTGAGATGGGCAAATTGGTTTTCGCAGTATTCCTTCACTGTTAAACATATCAAAGGAAAGAATAATATCCTTGCGGATTTTCTGTCAAGACCAAAAGCCTATAAATACCATGGGTCCAACAGGGTTAGGCATCACCAAGTACTACCCACAATTCTCACAATGGCTCAGATCAAAAATCACAAATCCCTCGGCCAACTCTCAAATCCAAAGCCAATTCCAACCGAAATCATGGAAGTTGTTAACACTCACAACCTGGTGTAACCATCCAGTCTCAACTACAAAAACTTAATGTCAATCATCCTAAAAAAATAAGGAAAGTTCTCAAAAGGGGAAAGGTTTCACCCAGATTTCCCTTTTCTTCATGTCTTCCATTCAAGCGATCCATCTGCCTTGACAAAAGAAATGCTATGTTTTTTCTGGTGCTTGTTTGAAGCATTCACTATAGCAGTTTCTTTCAACATCTCGAAGCTGGCCACGTACTTCCTCGAATTAGGAAAGTTACTTGAAGATCAGAAGCAAACTCAAAAGATGTTAGAATGGTTCCTCCTTACTGAGAAATGGATACAAATTATCAATTCCTCACCTAGAAAGTATCTAATTACCCGCTTCAAGAAACCTAATCCACATCCAGGTCAAGAAAGGGCCTGCAAGGTCCCAGCCACATTCATACATTCTTAGATGGACATGAATCCAACAAGTTGGTTTTTCAAAGCAAATTCTTACGAAGATTGGTTGCAGATTCGAAGAGAAATGGCCTTAATAAACAATGTTGATCCTAACAAGCTACATCCTCCTGTCCTAACTGGAAAGATTCTATGGCCAAGAAATCATCCATAGGTGCACGACTGTGAAAAAGCAATCGATGATCACTTTGAAGAACAAGTTTTTAAAGGGATTTCAAATAACAAAGACGGTGATTGTTGGATAATAGACCTAAATGAAACCCCAGAAAATCCAAATGAAGAATTACAAGAAGCAAAAATCCCCCAAGTAGCAGTCAGCATATGGACCCCGCCGAAATGTATTATGGAAACACTTCAAGCTCAAAACCTCTTGCCAGGACCACAAAACCACGGAACAAGAGACGCAACTCGAAAATGAAGACCGAAGTAACCTTAATCCTCGGAATAAGTCGTTAATAATTGTGTGTCTTGTATAATATTTTCTTAATTATGTATTAAGTGTGTTGTTTGAGCCTAATCACTCTTAAAGTGGTTAGTTAGGATTAATCCATGTGATGTCATGGCTTATGTCATTAAGTATGACCCTTAATCAATAGGTATGGGCCTTGTGTCTTTTTATGAGGTTGGTTAGCCTTTCTTTGCCTATAAAAGTAAGGCTTCCCCTCACTTGTAAACCATCCCTTGAAAGAAATAAAAACATCTTTCTTATATCTTCTCTCTAGTTCTCTCTTAAGTTCTTGAGTATTCTTGAGTTCTTAAGTTTTTCTTAAGTTCTTGGTATCTCACCCCTGCCTCTCTGATATCTTGGTATCAAACCTGATTTCTTTTCTCAGTGCTATACAACCCTCAGTTATGTGCCCAAAGTCTTCATGAAAGGCATACCATTTGGACTTATCTTTCCAAGAGGTGTTCTTTTCATTCTTCCAGGGCCATCTTGCCTTGTCTCAAAGATCCTGCATAGCACACATTAATCCAGATAGACCTATAGAAAAGAAATAGTCATTTATTTTAGGATAGCATTCATCATCCTCATCGGTGTCCATCACATTGACCCTGTTTCTATCGTTTTTGTAATAAAGTTTTGATCTATATGGTTTGGAAGATGGGAATTTCGACTTCCTGTTTGGATGGTTGTAGTTGTTGGAGGCGTTGAGCCTTTGCTAGATCATCCTATCTTCTTCAAGCCTTATGAACCTTAAAGCCTTGTTCCTTGCTTCATCCAAGTTTCTACAGGGATTCATGACAAGATCCTTGTAGAAAGATATATCCTTCTTGAGTCCCATCTTGAAGGCTTGCACTGCTATTGTTAT
Source organism: Bidens hawaiensis (assembly GCF_021521415.1). NCBI lineage: Eukaryota > Viridiplantae > Streptophyta > Magnoliopsida > Asterales > Asteraceae > Bidens > Bidens hawaiensis. Next base: position 28,947 of record NW_027497978.1, on the reverse strand, counting down.
ATCAAGGTTAGGGATCTCCAGGGCCTCTCTACTAAACTTGCTTACATAGTCCCTAAGAGAGTCATTAATTCCTTGAGTGACTATATATAAATCACTTGTTAACCTTTCAAAGGTTCTGCTGCAAGAAAACTGGTTATTAAATAAGTTAACTAAATGTGAAAAAGATTGAATAGAGAAAGGAGGGACACTTAGGAGCCCTTTTAAGGCAGCTCCGGTCAATGTAGAACCGAATCCTTTACATAAACAAGCTTCTTTGAGATCTTGAGAGATGTAATTAATTTCCATCCTTTCACGATATTGAGCAATATGCTCCTCGGGATCTGTGGTCCCATCATATAACTTATACTAGAGGTCTGGAACCGCTTCGAGATCTCGGCGTCGCAGATATTGCGAATCTTGAAATCCTGTGACTGCTTGGGCATGCTTCTGGAATCGGTTGCACTATCCCAGGAACGCTGGAGATCAACTCCTGAAGTTTTTGTAACTCCTTATGCACTATTAGACTAATACCATAATCCATCAAAACATCAAGGTTAGTCACAGGTATAGTAACATTATTATTGAAGTTACCGTTATTGGGATTCCTGGGTGAGGATCCCGAGATAAGGCCAAGATCCTTAGTGGCAGCAATCCTTGTATATTGAATTGGCTTGCCTGTCCTCGTTGCAGACTGCATGGTCAAGAAATCATCATAGTGGTTCCCTAAGGATCATGATGCCTAAAAATTCAAGGCTTTTGATTTTAGTGGAATGAACAATTCTTGCACCGGTTTCTTCCTCTGCGCCCGGATATCCCGGAGTTCCCTTATGAAGGAGTTATTGGTCTCTTTATGTTGCTCCATGTGCTCCTTCATCTGCAACAAAATGTCAAATATCTCATTCTTCGACATAAGGACCAGTCTTGCAGTGGAGGATCCTGATCCCTGAGCAGAAGCAGATCCTTTGGATCCTGAGATGGGTATCCGAGCAATTGTCATCTTTTTCTAAACAACAATTGGAGGAGGAAGAGGTTGTGAAACTCAGAGATTGAGGAAGGCATTAAAGAAGAGGTGGATTTTGTTGAGGTCAGTATAGTCAACACAGACTCTCTACTTGCCATTCTTCTTCTGTACCACCACCACATTAGCTATCCATCTTGGGAACTTTACTTCCCTGATCATCCATGCATTTAATAGTCTTTTAGCTTTCTTGGATTATAGTTTTCCTTTATGGTGCAAACTTCCTTCTCTTTTGTTGGATAGGCCTGAAATTTTTGTCTAAACCAAGCGTGTGAGTAATAATATTTTTAGAGATATATGTCATATCTTCATGTTTTCAAGAGAAGTTGAAAATTCCGCTTCTAAGGAAGTTGATCAACCGATCTTCAATATCTTTGGGAATCTCGGTCCCTAGAAGCACTTTGATGACAGGATCCTGATCATTTAGTTGTACTTCTTTCACATCTTGCTCAGTTGCTTCCAAGACATCATGTGCTATCTTTTGTGATTGATATGCCTGAGTTGGCTTCGTTGTTGGTTTGTAAGGCCCCCCGACCCGGGAACCCTACTTTCTCGCTGGTTGGATTTACTCATTCACATACTTCGTAAAATCAGAGTTAATTAAAACATTTCGCGGAAATAAAAGTCATTCATTCATTCATAACATAACCATCTTGTCTTAAATATCATAACATAAATCCTTAAACATAAAACATAACACGACACGGGTGTCTTCTTCATAGTGATGCCAGTCTTCCTCTTATTGTCATGTGTCTTCATCAAGCAACTTGTCTCATTCTACCTGCCTGCGTGCATACTAAAAGTCAGCTACGCTGAGTGAGTTCTAGTTTAAATTAACATACATTGCATCCACTTACTTATTAACACGCGTCCGAAGATACGTATTAATTAGTTACCTATTCTTCTACATTCATACATACATACATATATATTTATGTTCCTACAATCTTCCATACTTTATCTGACTTTCTTTAATTAATACCTACACATCCCTTCTATATCTTAACGAGCATTTCATCCTATAAACTTTGCAGATATTATTAGGGTCCACCACCCTTTATTCTTTGCAGATACTAGTAGGGTCCGCACCCTATATTCTTCGCAGATATTAGTAGGGTCCTCAACCCTCTATTCTTCGCAAATATTAGTAGGGTTCGCAACCCTCTATTCTTCGCAGATATTAGTAGGGTCCGCACACTATATTCTTCTCAGATATTAGTAGGGTCCGCAACCCTCTATTCTTCACAAATGTTAGTAGGGTCCGCACCCTATAATCTTTGCAGATATTAGTAAGGTCCGCAACCCTTTATTCTTCGCAAATATTAGTAGGGTCCGCAACCCTTTACTAACCGTTCAACCATACAATCATACATTCGTCGTTTCATACCTTTATCCTTCAATTATAATATACTTAATTATAACAACGGGCATACTAAATTAATCATTCAATAATGGTCACATACATATATAATTATATCTACTATACACTTACCATTTAAGGTAAGTGTATTAATCTAACACATCGTAGTATGCACACAGCCTCGAAAAACGTGACACAGAAAAGGGGCTAGAACTCCCTTGGATCCTGTTACGTTCATCGTTAATAGTAATTCCCTTCTTGAGTCGTGCACGGCTAACTGTTAATAACGTACACATATTAATCCTCTATAAATTAACGGGGTTAACTCTTTAGTTAACTAAGCCGACATGTATCATTCTTATATTATTCATATTAATTTAATATTCTTAATTCTTCTTTATTATCTTTGTTTTTATATATATTATTCTTATTTCGGTATTAGTGCCTATTCTTTACATGTTTATAATTTAACGTCTTTAAGCGGGTTCGGGTTCGTTAGACGAGTCAAGTTACGAGTTCGGTTTTCGTTTATTCCCTTATAGTTTCTTTTGACTTTCTTACTCAATATTATTATAATTATACTTATTATTATTTGTTAAAGGTTATTATTATTATGTTTCACTTATTTATTTATTATTATTATTATTATTATTATTATTATTATTATTATTATTATTATTTTCACAACATGCAGCTCAACAAGCGGCTTCCTCACCACATTATTGTTATTATTATTATTAGGGGAGACGGGGTGATCCGTTATGGAAGGGCCATCACGTGTGATGGCATCACGAACACCGCCGTCGGTCCCCCCATCACGCGTGATGGGGTCCGGCCGTGATGGCCATCACATGGTGAATACCAAGAATCCGACCGTTGGGTGTAAAAAACAACAAAAAAAAAATTTAAACATTATAAATTAACAACCATTTCAATCCAACTCAAAATCAAATCCAACTCAAAACACTCTCAATCTTCTACTACAAAAACCTATTTCTTCACCACTTCAATTCAAAACAAAAAAAATATGGATTTTCTGAGCAACTCGTTTCCGCTAGACACCGATAGCTCTTCGTCTTCGGACGATGACATTGTTGAATGGTTCCCGTTTTTATATAACGAACTTGAAGGCCCGAGCTGTCCAAAGAAAAAAATGGTGGATCGTAATCGTATACATGCCCACGAAGTGCTAATGAACGACTATTTTGTGGAGGAGCCGAAATACAATGACGAGACGTTTAGGGATCGGTTTCGTTTGCCGAAATCTTTATTTTTAAAGATTGTAGCGGACGTCGAAGCAAGCGAAGAATGGTTTCAAGGATCTTACGACGCGAGGGGCAAACGAAGTTTTACGGCGCTTCAAAAATGCACATCCGCTATTCGTTAATTAGCGACAGGTAACCCACCCGATCAATTCAATGAATACTTACAAATGTCTCAGAGAACTTCATGTGAATGTCTGCAATTCTTTTGTAACGTGATTATTAAATTGTATGGCAAAGAGTTTCTACGAAAACCAACAAGACACGACATTACACGTCTTTACGCCGCGCATGAGGCTAGATGGCATTTTCTAGGGATGCTCTGTAGCATCGACTGTACACATCTCGAATGGAGGAATTGTCCACGGGAGTTTCGAGGGGCGTATGTTAGGATGATATCAAACGACCGACTATCATACTTGAAGCGGTTGCGTCAAATGATTTATGGATTTGGCATTCTTATTTTGGTGTTCCTGGCTCAAACAATGACATCAGTGTTCTATACACATCACCGTTGTTTCAAAGCGTGACAGATGGTACCGCACCCTTCTGTCCGTATTTTGTCAACGAGAGATATTACAGACGTGGCTACTTTCTTGTCGATGGTATCTACCCAGCATGGTCTGTTTTTGTGAAAGCCTTTTCATTTCCTGTCGAGTTCAAGGAAAAGGCGTTCAAGAAGTTGCAAGAATCGGCAAGAAAAGATGTCGAGAGAGCTTTCGGTGTCTTAAAGGGTAGATGGTGCATACTTAGTCGACCGATTCGTGCAATGAAAAAACCCATGATCTCTAGCATATTATATGCATGCATCATATTGCACAATATGCTAATAAAAGAAGACGGACGTGCAATTTCTCCAGATTGGGTGTCGGATCCTCCTACTCAAGTTCCCGTTCCTGAGAACGTGCAATTAGACTTGCGGAACGAAGATATTCACCATCGGTTGAGATATGATCTAGTTGAACTTGTAGGTTCTTTAGGTTTGGAATTTCCGAATTCGGACGAAGAGTAGATTGTTTAATGTAACTTTTATTTTTTTTAATTTACTATTGTTTTTAATTTTTAATTTGTAAAAAAATATATAAAAAAAAATTCCATCACACCACACCACCACCACCACCAAAATTCCATCACTAGTGATGGAAAGTGATGGGGTGAGGTGGCACACTTGTATTGGTGGCAGCAAGTGATAGTTTTTAAACCACCCCCTTATTATTATTATTATTATTATTATTATTATTATTATTATTATTATTATTATTATTATTATCTACCATATAACCCAAGCCATCCCAACCCTACCCCCTTAACCCGTTATCTTTCTTCCTTCTTTCTTTCTTTCGTGCTACCGCCCACCGCCGCCATCCTCTACAATTTCCGGAAACCATGTCGACAGAGAAAGGAGAGGATTGGAGATGATGAAGCTGCTATTTGTATTCCTTCGTTTGGTTTAGATTTGGGCCAAGCCGCTCCCTCCCCTTCACCATCTAATCGAGCCGATCGAGGGTTTCGTTCGTGTCACATCACTCTCAATCGCACGGGAAAGGTTCGCACGCCGTGCGAAATCGTGGATTTCGCATGCCACTTCGCATGCCGTGCGAAATCGTGGGTTTCGCATGACCCGTTTCGCACGAGTTTCTCGCATGGGTATTTTCGCACAAGTTTCTCGCGTCGCACGGACTTCGCGTCGCACCAAAGATTTCGCTTCGCTCAGAAGATTTCGCATCTCGATTTCGCATGAGATGCGAAACTCACAGTTTCGCATAGAAGTTCGCGTGAAAGGGTTCTGCTGTGGCTGCTTTCGGGTATTCTTCGGTGGTAGGACGGGATCAGTTTGGGTTTGGTCTTAGAGGGGTTTGAACACAGATTCAGTATGGCTCAGATCTGGCTCGAATTTCACAAAACACTTGTCTGTATCAATTTCTTATTTGTATTATTTGTTTTCTTATCAACTCCATTATTATTATTATTGCTCACTGTTAGTTTGAAGGATACTCATCTATTTTATTTCCTTCATGGCGATTCGTTTATGTCGGTTTTACTCGTTCTCATATTAAAAATCTCAACGAATCAAAGATTGAAATGAATATAGTATTTACCTTTTCTTTTGTAATTGCCAATGATTGGGTGGATGATGATGGAATGATAAGGATAAGGATAGATTTAGGGTTTTATAGTTTAAATAGGCAAAGCCCAAAAGCTTTTAGGCCTATAATCACCCTTAGTCCAATAACCTCTATTAGTATTATCTATACTCTTCCTATTATTTAATTAACTTAAATGCCGTCTCTTGACACGATCACTAAAATAAACCCGAAATACTTTGTTTATTTGTTTAGCGAAACGAGTACGTTACATGGTTTCATTAACGAAGCATAGTAGTCTTTTGCCACTTGTAGATATGCCTTGGTTCCACATCTAATTTGCTGGTAGTGCCATGATTTGCTCTTTACCGATTCATCACAATTGGATCTTAGCATTCCGTATTGCTTGGTGAATCACCATCCTTATTATTTCTAGCTATTGTCTTAGCTCTTCTCACCTTTACAGCTAATACTTGGAGTTAATACTTCTGATGAGTTTATCCATGAGAGAATTCACATGTATGTTCAGATTGGTTTCAAGCTCCATATCTATGTTCTTGGCTATGGTGGACATAGTGTATAGATCAATAGATCTGCTTTTGACACACTGATGTTAGTGAGGGATGGTCTTGACACACAACTGTTTGTAATGGAGGCTCTTGAGATTTGTACTGCCTTAGGGCGTTTAATGTCCTTTTTTTTACATCGTTTAGCTTTGAAGTCTTTCTGGCTTGACACATCTGAACCCTGACCAATAATCAAATTGGGATTAATCCCCAAGCATACTACTTCATACCTTAAATGTTCTTTTTTCTTGACGTAAAGTTCTCTTCTTGCATTAAGTGCATAACTTTTAACCACCTCGTTCAACAGATCCTTCGTGTCTATTAGTTGACCAACATAGAATGAACACCCGTCACTCACATAACTAATTTGCTTCCCGTTAAGCTTCCTTGTCACACTATTCAACACACTTAAATTCACATCATCATTGCTCTCATAATCGCCTATGTCACAGATTCGATCTCCATCATTATTATCATATGTGTCGTTATCCACATCATAATCAACAACACTTTTTTAACCTCATGTCAACTTCTACATTCTCGAAAGAATTTTTGAATTCTTGAATATAATCATGATTCGAATCATCACTACCACATGATTTATCATCTTCATCATTATCTTCTTCATTAACTTCTCCATCATCACTACCAGACAATTCTTACTCACCCTCAGTTTGGCTAGCTTCTTTGAATGGAACTATTTGACCAGCAGGCATGCTAAATCACTAGCAAATGCTGCCTTTAGTATCACTTTGCTTTGCTCATGTGCAACATACATTTGAACAATATTATGACCACCTCTTACATTATCACATACGTATTTAAAGTGGTAAACTTCATCCATTGGTTGAGACCCCTATTCAAACACACTGTCGGTTCTTTATAATGAAAGTAATAAACTTGACCACAACTATATCCTGACTTACTAATAGCTTTTTTAAACAACCCTTAACAAAATTTATCAGCCTCAACGTAGTCAATGAAACTTATTTTACACCCTCATAAATTAATTCCGGATAATTAATGAACTCACTCCATGGAACAATTTGATGGTAAACATTGAGTTATTATCATCTGTAATTTCCATTAATCAATCAATAAGTCTAATAATTTGAAATATTTGGCAGCTAGCTAAGCAAAACCACTGATCATTTTACCGTAAAGATCATTTGACACGCAATACTCACTTTCAGGCTGTATACTATAAGAACAAGCATCCATGTCCACTTCGTAACCGCTAAACGACCTCGATTTGATGATCAATTGTTGATGTTCGAAGTTAAATAGGAAGATAAGTCGGTGACTGGTTTTTGACCTAAGTTTTGAGTTAATCGAGGGGTTCAAATGTATAAGGGGATTTTCGATGCAAAATGACGCTTAAAGCCCACCCAAAAAGCAGAATTTAAGAACTACGGTTGCATCGTGGGCGCATCCATTCAATTCTCACTAAAATCCAATCAATCCACTCAATTTTCATCCTTTAATCTTCTTCAAATGTGATATTTATTTATTATTATTATATCCGTGTAGACGATTAATGAGCCCGAAAGATGAAACCGAGGTCAAAGTGTGAAAAGTAATGAAATAAATAGCTACCACCACCAAAAAAGCCTTTCCTGGTGGGTGACGAATATCATGTCCAGCAACCTATTTCAAGACCTCCCTCCCCCTTCAGCACCGGCATCGGATCCAGCTGCCCTTAAACCCCCAGAATCCCAACCCCAAGGTATTATTATTCTTCTTATAGCAAGCAATTCAACAACTTTATTATTTTCTAATTTTACCGATTGTTTCAGCTGCTGCCCCGGCCCTCAAGAGCGCCCTTAAACGGTCCAAACCTCCCCAACCCCAAGGTCTTATTATTATTCACGTCTCCCTGTAACTTCTTTTTATCAAACTAATCTGACATCAACTGATTGTTTTTTTCAGATGCTGCCCCTGCCCCGAAGAAGAGTTTGAGGTTTAAAACAATAGCTGATACCTCTCAAACGCAAGTAATAGACGCTATGAAAAAAATAGCTTCGCATATAACCAATGCTTCGAAATTCAGCAAGGCGTCCAAGCTTGCAATTCAGTTGATTCAGGCCGGGAGCGTTAAACCAACCAACAGTGATTACTTTTTCGCAATACTTGAAGCTGTGATGTGTTCGCCAACCACTTGTAATGATCCTCTGGTCAGAGCGGATTACCATGCGTTGTTTTCAGCCGCACAAGACTTGACTCAAGTATGCGGTTCTTGCTCTTTTCATCCGTTTTTGTGATGATCGATTGAATGATGATGTTGTTGTGCAGTGTTTTAGTCAGAAGCAGCACAAGCTGTTGAGTCTGTGGACGATTAGGGCTGTGTTGGCGAATGATCTCTTCACGGATGATAGTTTTGTGGTATGCACTTTTCTTCATATGATTGTTATGCAAGTATAGTGTTTTTACATGCTCTACTTTTATTTGGATTGAAATATTGTTGTAAACTAAAAACGGATTTCAATTTTTGTTTAAATATTGTTTTAAAAGAGTAAACCATACAAACTATTTCTACTCATGTTCATGTATACATAATTAAACATTCTTCCTTGACCATTTATCTTTTACTATATTTTTGTATTAAATAGCATAATTAGATGTATACTCTCATATGGGCTGTAAACTAAATGCTATTTAAAATAATATTCAGGTTCCACTGGTTATACAAAATGCAATTTGACGGTCTCACGGTCATATTTAAAACCTGTTGTCTTCTGACTAGAAAAGTAGAATCATGATTTGTTTTTAATAAAAATTCAAAAAAGTTATGATTATGACGTAATATACAGTTCTAATGTTTTATGTGAAGATTATTATGGAATACTGTCCTTTGAATCACTAACAAACGAGAAAATAAAAAGGGTTTTCTAAAAATATTTCCTATATTTAATAGCATTTTGTTTGCTCGGTGCTTTATGAATATCATGTTAAAGAGCATTTGCTTTACAACTCATGGGAGTATACATGTAATTATGCTATTTAATACATGCATATAGTATAATATGTGATTAAGGATGAATGTAACTATGTATACATGAGTAGATGTAATTCACAAGAAAGAATTATTTTGGAAACCGTTTGTATGGATTCTGCACTTTTAAAACAATATTTAAATAAGGTTTAAATCCTTTTTTAGTTTACAACATTCTTTCAATTTGGATTTTGTAATCCCCTTACACAGTTAGTATAAATGATAAAAAAAAAGGGCCGACCCAAACTGTCAAACCAAGCTGTTTGGGCTGGTCCTGCCAACCAAGCCGGACGCTTCGGTTTGTCTTTTTCCAAAACCATAGTTAGTGGTGCGGTTAGGTCGAAAATTTTAAGATATAGTGATATACACACAAGTACACAGAGTTTCACTTTATGCACCTTTGAAACATTTAGGATTACTGATGAGTTACAGAATGACATGAAGGCTACATGGAAAATTTGATGTAAAAATCATAATATTAGACTTGTTATCTGAAAGTATAATTTTGGCTTCATCAGAATGGACTCAAAACTTTGTACACTAGAACCTCTCTTTAGAAGCATGCGCTTATCATACGGACAAATAGGACAAATATGTTAGGGTGGATAGAGCACATATTGTATTTCTTAATATAGTTTTATCCTGAAATGACATTAAAGGCGATTTTATCTTGACTAGTCGATCACCCTTCTATGTTGTCCCTAAATTAGACTACACAGCTTGGTTTTAAAATGCCCGCATGAGGAACGCATAATGCATGATGCGCTATTAGAACACATCAGGTGGAGCAATGCGCTGTGATTCCATAATGCGAGGCTGATGCGCTATAAATTGCATAATGCGTGATGCCGTCTGATGCTTGCATTTTTGAGTTAAAGTGAGTTTCTCCATATATTATTGGCATAGTTATTAAAAGCCCTCGCTTCTTGCGCGTAGGCATATTTTCAAACGAGGCCCAATATATGCGCTTCTAGTTCCTTGACGACTATGCCCTTGTTTCTTGAAGTTGATGACACGTCTATTGACATTGATGATGGATCAAGCACAATGATCATTTGAATTGAACCTTTACTACTTATTACTTTTTGAACTTTTGGTTTTCATGTTTTGAACATTTTGGTATTTGAATTTTTGGTACTTTACTTAGAACATTTTGCTATATAAGTTTTGGAATTGCATTTGAATCTTGACTCTTTGAACTTATGGTACTAATTAGATGATGTTATATTATAGCTTTTGTTTATTTTATACGAAGAATAGTATTTTTTTTCTTAGGCCCTCACCTTTTTTGCACCTTGGGCCTAGACCCCAGGTGAGGCCTGTGCGTGTTGAGTGTGATTAGTGCCTTTGACAACTATGGCATAGACTTCGATTTTGGGTCCAGCCGACGCTAGTTAAGGACTTGAACACATAGGGAACACTTATTTTGGTTGTACATAAATTTTCTTTGGTGGTACTAATTAACCTTTTTTTTTTCTAGGTTATTTATTATAATAGTATCCAACTATTTTTTTAGTATTTTCTTTTAATAAAATGCCTCGCATACGTGATCCGTGGACATCACGCATCTGCTTTTTGGATGAAACGCATCAAAGGGCATTGCGCTTTTAAAGCCAAGGTACTCACTACTCAGTAGGCGTTTTTTGGTCTCAAAATCCAAGGCATGAGGCAAGCGTCTGCGTACAACCAAATAAGCTTTATTTACAACTAGAAGCAGCATATCTCTCATAGGTATAAATCTATTTATCATGTAAACCGTTCATAATTTCTTCATCCCTTTGGTTCTTATACATATAAACCTCCTACAAAGTACGAATCGTAATTTTGACCCAGGGACACACCTTTTTGGCTCTGATCCCTTTGTCTCTGTGTTTTCACATCGAGAATTATTTGTAGATGAAGAGATGTCAAAGGGGCTTTTTACTCCCCAAAAAAATGGTTTCCTCAGCGCCTTTGATTTTTTATACCAAGACAATGAAGGATCCATACTCTTCTAACTAGAATATGAGCATGTTAGATTGCTAATATATTTAGGAAAACGGATCCTTTTAGAATCAAGAAGACATGAATGAAATCTTTAAAGATGCTTTTAGCAGAACCCACAAGATCCATCCCCTTGTATAAACGCTGTAGTCTATTTGTGTCGCCATACTTTCAAACACAATTATAATAACTAAAACTATATTTCATCATTCTTTCATTCTGTTATCTCTTCAGTTTTCAAAGGCTTGTGGGAGGATCAAAGATGCTATTTCAAATCTTCCTGTTGCAACAAAATATGATGACATAGAAGAAGCTGCAGCCTTGAAAGATGAATCTGCAACAGAATCTCAGCATGATTCCTTGAACCCGATACCTGAATCAAGTGCCAATGAAGACGAGTCTGATCCCTTTGGATTGGATGCTCTGATTCCAAATGCTTCAAAAAATGAAAAAGCAAAAGTGAAATTAGATGCTGAAGCATCATCTAACATAAGAAAAGATGAAGATGAAGACGCAAAGATATTCTTGAAATCACAAAGAGAAGCATTGATTCTCTGTTTGGAGATTGCGGCGAAGCGTTATAAAATCCCATGGTTAGTGTTATTTTTTAATAATGTTTCGGATTTATAACTTTCTTAGATTAAAAGTTATATGCATTATTTTCAATGTGTTGGCTCAAGAAAAGTAATTAATTGATATGGGTTGACCCGAAACACTTTTTCTTCTTCAATTTAAAAAAAAAATTGTTTGGTGGTTCTAAGGATTATTAATTGATGTTTGGTGATTTGCGTTTCGATCCGATTTAATAAACTTGACTCTTATTTAAGCCCGTATCGGTCCTTTCATAAGTAAATGTGTTGATTTTAGTTGATGGAATAATGAGGTGAGTATGCTAGGTAGGGGTGTAAAGAAGTCGAGCCGCTTGTGAACTGCTCGAGATTGGTTTGCTAAAAACCGAATTGAGCCGAGCTTAAATGAGCTCGGCTTATATTTAGACTCAGTTAATGAACGAGCTTGATACCGAACTTTACTTATCAAGCAAGCTTGCAAGCGTAAGCGCGCTTTTATTCATATAACTTTTATTTAATGTATTAGCTCTGTATTTATATATAATTTCTGTTAATTTATATAAATTACGATAAAAATAATTAATAATATATACTATGTTAATATATGAAAATTATAATTATAAGTATATATTATAATAATATATAAATGAAATAAGTAATAATAAAAACGAGCCGAGCTCGAGCTTGAACACGAGTCGAGCTTGAATTTGGAAATCGAGCAAAAATGAGCTGTTTTTTGTTGTTGTTTGATGGTTGAAACGATTTTAGTATCTTCTCTCTTTTTTTTTTTCAAAATCGTTAGTTTGTATTGGAATTTTCAAAACGACAAAAACGGTTCATAATTATATTATGTATACATAATTACATATTCCAAAAATGATTATTTTGTTTATAAATATAAGAGGTTAAAATGGCTGGTTTGTTTATAAATATTTAAATGATTGTTTTGCAATTCAAAAGGGGGCAGCGGCGCAGCTTGGTGCCCGATTGCCTTCTGTTTCGATGTAATAAAAAACTTACAATTATCTTTCAATTTAAATATAATTAATATAATAAAATTTTCATAATTAAAAAATTTTTCTAACCGAACCGTTAAACCTGCCAAACTGCAAAAACCCTTGGATTTCAAACTGGCCGACTTGTTTTGGTTTGGTCGGTTCATGAACATTCATATAGTTCGTATTGTGTGCCTATAAACTCGGTTAATCAGGTTTGTTGCTTTCAGGTGCCAAACAGTGATAGACATAACAGTGAAGCATGCTTTTGACAATGTTAGCAGATTCACATGTAAACAAAGGAATGCAATTGAGAAACTGTGGGCTTCTATAAGAGAACAACAGACTAGAAGAAAACAAGGGAAATCAGTATCTGGAAAACTTGATGTGAATGCTTTCGAGTGGCTGCAACAGAAATACTCGACTGAGAAAATAAGTATACGCCATTCTGTTGGTGGGAATACTCGTCGTGCTGAACAATGGCTAGGCTAGTTTATATAAAAATATTAGAACAGAATTATTCGACACAATTGCCATCTAGTTGTATGTTTGGTTTTTTTGGCATTTAAAATTGTTGGTTGTATCTTTTTAAGTGAGTATCTTGGCTTAAGGGTTTTAAAGACTAGAGTTGAAAGATGTTTTACAATTTTATTTCCGAATCAAAATTAATTATTGGGAAATTAGTTTTGAGTATTCACAGGTATATTGCATACTTTTTCCTTACCTGGATAAATATTTAAGTTGCAAGTAGATTGATGACGTTTCAAGTGGATTAGACTATTTAGAATTGTTACCTTAACTTGTGCTAGAATCTTCAACCTCTTAATTAGTCTAAGGGAAAAAAGGAACTTGATTCTTTTCTTTTCTTCCTTTTCTCCTATTAGTTTACGAATTCCAAACTTGTACTGGACTCAACTTTACAACACTTGATACAAAATGTTTTTTTCTTTGGCGTGTTAATATGAAAATAAAACTTAGGTAACTAATTACTTAAACAAGAAATTGAGGTGCATTTGGTACGCAAAAATAAAAAGCAGCATAGAATGAATCTTTTTGGAGAAATGAAAAAAATAAGGGTTTGATTGATCAATTAAATGAAATCAACGATTACACAAATAATTTTATTCCATCAAAACAATTAATTCGTATCCTTTACCTTTCTTTTCTTTCTTTCTTTCTTTTTTCTTTTTTTTTTTTATTTCATTACGTTTTCACCTTATTTTCTCAACACTACCACCTAACCGCCACTGCCTGGCTGACCCGCCACCACCACCGCTTGGTCAACACAGCCATCACACCTTCACCGCCATGATCACCACAACCACTGTCGCTGCGCCCCCACCACTATCACTACCGTATCACTTGACCCACCACTACCCGCCAAAACCATTACCTTTTTTTTATTTTGTTAAATTTTATTTATTTTGAGACATTGGTATATATTTTTATCATTTGTATTTTATTCATACGTCTTTTCATGCATATCAAACAAGATAGAGTAATCATCCATTCCATTTCTATAAGTTAGCTAAATAAGACAATGTAATGGTAATGATGTATTTATCCTTACACATTCCATTCCTTTTTTCATTTCATTCCCTTGACCATTTCGTTTCCTCGCCATTCCATTACCCAATACCAGTGTTTGGTATTCGATAATGGAATTGACGACGCAATGGAATGAACAATAGAATGAAACGACAAGAAATCAAATGAATCATTACCATCTCATTCCCTAGTTTGGTTAACATGTGAGAATGGAATATAAAAGTGGTGGTGGTGGGCCGTGGAGCCTGATGGTTGGGTAAAAGTTGGTTTATTTTGTAAATTAATTAGTTAGTTTTAGTGAAATAATCGAACGAACTATGGTACTTCAAGCATTGTTATGTGTTTTCTAGACATTGGAAGCTATGGAGCTTAATGAGGATATTTACGGGCTTGGAACGAAGATCTAGAAGTGATAGATTGGAAGTGCACGCATCACGAGGCAGTCAAGAAAGAAAATAATAAATTCCGAAAAGTTGTATCTTCGCGATACACGAAGATGCAGGGGAACAACTTCGCGATACGCGAAGTTGCAAGAATTCAGCCCCGACTATTTTGTTCTTCGCGATACGCGAAGGAGTATGCCTATCATCTTCGCGATATACGAAGATGCTCAAAGTCGGCAAAAATTAGGGTTTGCCTTATATAAACCCCTTAACCTCCCCATTCGGATTATTACGACTTCAAGAGGCAGAAGAGGTGTTCTAGGGCGACTTTCATCCATCCCGAAGCTTCCGGTTTGTCCTACAATCGTATGTTCATCAAGATAAGTGCTTTAACGATTATGTTGATGTCTAGCTAGTCGTGTGTGTTCTAGGCTAAGGATTTGTGTGAAGTACTGTTTTGATCAAATTCTAATGCTTAATGATTATAGCTTGATTGATTTTATATGAATTTGTCTTGCTTAATTAGTTATTTGGTTGATTAAAGTTTGTGTTTGTGATTATTGATTTGTGTAACGTTTCTTTGGTTGTTCATCAACATTTAGGGTTAAGCTCTTGTGTCATTGGACTAGAATCATCAGACCTTATCATTGAGTTAGTTGTCCTAGACATAGATTTGACAATTGTGGAAGTCTGGGTTCATTTATGTCAACAATTTGGTTAGGGTATCGTTTGTCATCATAAATCAAACCATAGGACTAGCAATTATTATAAAACCAAAGACTAAAGAATCTGTCACACCCCAACCTACGGCGGAATATGCCGGGGTGTGACATAATTGAAATCATAGCTCAAAAGACACTAAAGTAAATACACGTGTCAATATCTAAATTATTCATTTCATATTATTCAAGTACGCAAAAGCATAAACATTGTCTAATGGAAGTAAAGATTACAATTAAATCAAAAGAAATAAATAAGTCTTTAATTTATCATGCAACCTAAGGTCAACTATTCCTTAGCTTGTTTCTTCATCCCCAAAAGCTACATGCGTCATGCAGGAAAATACATAGTTTGTCAACATAAAGTTAAGCAAGTAATCACGGTTTTTGAATACATATAATATAAAAATGACAATTCCTTGCGATAATATGAAATACTACAACTAGCATAACAATAATATAAAAGTTATCTTTTCACTCAAATCCCATAGAAAACGAGCTACTCCGACGGCGTATGATCATACTAATGAGGATGAGGATGAGGATGAGGATGAGGATGAGATAACAAACAACAAAAATATAAAAATAAACACATAGTCACATTTGCACGTATAACTAATTGAGCAATATCATACAACGCAAATAGTGGAATTGTAGTGAAAAATTGATTTAACGCAAACGCCCCCAAAAAAGTAAAACGGTAAAAAGGGGGATGTGAGTTACTTACCTTTAGTGAGTGGATTAGTGAGGATGAGATGATGATAAAAATTAAGATAGACCTTGTAACGCTCCTCGGGATACGTCAACAGCAACGCCTAATTGTTTAACGATAGTATTAATAAACGACGATAATCTAATAAAACATAATGATTTGAGATTTGATGGTGGTTTGCGTTTAACTTATTACTAGTTTAATTGTTACCATAAATTTGGAGTCTTGTAAGGTGTAGGTTATTTTATTTGTTAATTATTTATTAACTAATTTTAATATTCTCATTATATTTATTATTATTATTATTATTATTATTATTATTATTATTATTATTATTATTTGGAAATTATATTTTATCCATGCTCATATTTTTCAAGTAACTATATTTTAAATAAATAATAACCGATATTAAGTATTAATAAGCATTATGTTTAAATAAAACATTAAGTTAAAAACAAATTCATATATATATATATGTAAACATGGGAGAATTTATTCGGACCCTTGAACTAGATCGGTTTAGTACTATAAATATGAATGAATAAATAAATAAATAAAATAATATTTGTTTCATAGTGTTATATGCATATATATATATATATATATATATATATATATATATAAATATTATAATATATATATATGTTTAAGTATATATATGTATACATACTTATGGCGCAAAGCTATGACCAAATTAACACTTTCGAGCTTTGGTTTCGTTAAAACAAAGTTTATTTAATATTATATTATGATTATAATAAGTAAAACCAAATTTAAACAAAATAAAAATATAAATATGAAAAATTGGGTCCTGGGGGGTTCGAACCCGCGCCTGAACCGGTTCCAGTGTCTTAACACGAAGCGCACTAGCCATCAGGCTGGTCCTTCAGTTGCGTTTAATGTGCTCTGCAAAAATACTTAACCAGATCCTGACCAGAACTAATATTCAAGTATAAACCCTAGATCTCGAATTCGATTATTTGTTTGTTATTTGATTAAATGTAAGACCCCGAATCCCTGGAATTCTACAGTTGGTATTCATTCAAAATACTTACAAAAATACTTAAACTCAAAAACAGTTCATTCCATTAAAGTAACCAATTCATAATATAATTCAGCGGAAAATCATAATTAATAAAACAAGTTCACAAAACCCAGGAGTTATGCCCAAAACCGAACTTCAATGTATTAAATAAAATTTTAAAAGAAAAGTGTTCATCGTTAAAACTTCAGACTAAGTATGCCCTCCACCGTCCAAGTAGCCTTGTGCACGTTCAAGCGGAAACGCATCCTCCTGCTAACCTGAAACTCACACTAACACGCACACAAAGTCAGCTTGAGCTGAGTGAGTTCAAGTTTTAATAATTGACATCTAATATAATAATAATCATCATAATCATTCCAAGAGTTTTAAAATACACGGGATACAACAGTTAGGCCATCATCATCAGTAAATAATCATACTTATATATATATATACACACACACACACACATCCATATACTTATATCCCTATAGATATCATCCAATTATAAACATCAAGTTCGAGCACACGTACAACCCAAACACGTAACATCTCATCCAACGTATGCAAACATAAAGTAGGCATACGTCAACATCCTTAGTCGATAACGACTAATAAACATCGCTAATTATTGGCCATACAATTATACATATAAACATACAATAATATCAACTCAAGGCCTATTCTATACAAGTAAGCCCATACAAAATAATTTAGACGGTTTAACAAGCAAAATCGCTTAGGTGTGCATGCTAGCCCAAAAACTTAAAAAGAGTAAAAAGGGGCATCATGAACTCACCTGACACAGGGCACGGGTTCACCACGAGCTAGAGAACCCCTAAGTATCATCACAACTCAAACGCCTGTCGGTTTACATACAATCATTACTAACAACATCGAAAGGACTCGTTTATCCTACGAGACGTTCTAACATGGTTCGAGTTACCTAAAGCCTCGACCTTATCAAACTAAATCATAACAGCCCACGGGGCCTTACATTCACCAACACAACCCTTAGATACTCCCGGGAATAAAGAATTCCCAAATTACCCTCGTAAGCACTATGTGACACTAGCACGCGTGTTTAAGAGTTGTTTAGGCAATTAACATCCAACTCAGCTCGGTGTGGACCCAATATGATAAATTCACAAGCAACAAGTCCACACGACGCTACCCGAGTCGAATGGGTCGGTAATTCGCAAGTACAATGCACTAACTATTCAATAAACGTGAATACGCGTTGTACCGACCCATTTGAGTAACCGACAACCAATTCAGCCCCATAACTTATAAAAATGATTTTTCAACAACCCGTACATCAAACCGAGTTCACCCGAGCTGAATTGATCGTTAATCACTTCAACCCTCGCGTTAAACGCAACAATCTACAATTTTAGCCAACCGAACACTAACATTCAAACTACAACTAGTTGACCAATCAAACGAACTCCAATGGACTTAATTTTAAAGTATGTTATACTAGACATACCTAGGAAAATGTTGGTGCAAAAACCTCAACCAAAACAGTCCCGGAATTGCTCAATTGGACAGCCACCCGGTTAGCCTAAAACAAGCCATTTATCGATCAATAAACGAGTTATAATGAACAATTAAGGTGTAAAAGACTTGGGGAAACGTAGAACTAACCTTCAATTGAAGTTTTAGACCTTAATCTTGGCTGCACAAAAGAAAATCGAAGGTGGGAGGGGGCTTGCTTCTGCCGATCGGACTGCTAGAGGGGGCTAGGGTTTAGTTAGATTTTTTTTATGATATAATCAAACATGTTACACACTAGCCCCTCCAATTTAAAGATTATGACAACTTGAGAGAAAAGTTTAAATAACTTAACGTACCGGAAGGATGATAAGGTTGTCGAGGAATGATGGATAACTCCCGAGGATTAGACATACTTTACAAGCTTTAAACCATGGAACTGTTTATTAACGGGCGTTACAAGTCCACCCCCTTACAATGGGATTCGTCCCGAATCCCGATGCGACATGAACAACTACGGATAGAGTTTCATCATCTCGTCTTCGGACTCCCAAGTAGCCTCGGAACACCTACGGTGCCTCCACTGCACCTTCACCTGCCTAACCACTTTATTTCTCAAACGCCTTTCCTGACGGTCAAGAATAGCGATAGGTTCTTCAACGTAGTTCAGCTTGCTATCAAGCTCAATATCATCAAGAGACACATGGGCTTCCTCATCTGCTAAACATTTCCTCAAATGGGACACGTGGAAAGTAGGATGAATTCCCGCGAGCTTATCGGGCAATTCCAGTCTATACGCTATACCTCACCAACACGGGACAATATACGGAACGGACCAATGAACCTCGGACTAAGCTTCCCCCTCTTACGAAAACGAATAACACCCTTCCAAGGAGAAACTTTCAACATAACCCGATCCCCAGCCTCAAATACAATAGGTCTTCGCCTTTTACCCGCATAGGACTTTTGATGATCCTGAGCGGCCTTTATAAAAGCCTTAATCTTATCGAGCTTCACAGTCGTAGCCTCAACCACCTCCAAACTACCCAACTGTTTCTGACCAATGGAACCCTAACAGACCGGAGTCCTACACCTCCTACCATACAACATATCAACGGTGGCATCCCAATCGTGGCGTGATAACTGTTATTATAAGAGAACTCGACTAACGGTAAGTGCCGATCCCAACTACCACCAAAATCAATTACGCAAGCTCGCAACATATCCTTGATAGTCTGAATGGTCCTCTCGGATTGACCATCCGTCTGCGGGTGATAAGCGGTACTGATGAGAAGTTTGGTACCTATCTCCTCGTGAAATTTCTTCAAAAACCTGGAGGTAAAACGTGTATCCCTATCCGAAACAATAGATACCGGCACCCCGTGCCTAGAAACGATCTCACGAATAAACACCTCGTCCAGCTGCTTAGAATTAAAAGTTTCTCAAATCGGCAAGAAATGAGGGCTCTTAGTCAATCTATCAACCATTACCCAAATGGTGTCATAATTACCCCTAGGAGTACGAGGCAGTTTAGTCACAAAATCCATTGTAAGATGCTCCCACTTCCACTCAGGTATTTCCTGGGGTTGAAGTTTCCCGAAAGGTTTCTGGTGCTCAGCCTTAACTTGCACACACATCAAACACTTACTCACGTACTGAGCCAACTCGTACTTCATTGCAGGCCACCAATAATTTTTCTTCAGGTCTTGGTACATCTTGGCCGCGCCCGGATGAATGGAATAGCGCGAATTGTGTGCCTCATCCAATATTTTACCCTTGAATCCCCCATACCTGGGTACCCATAAACGCCCATCCTTATACTACACCCCATCACCGACGTCTTCCAACAATTTTTCTTATCCCCAAAAACGCTCTGACATAATCCATTCCACGTTTGCAGGGTCAACCAAAATACCGCTTGGGTTACTAACATGACCCAAGAACTGAACCTTGCGTAACCATAAAGAACACTTAGAAAATTTTGCATACAACTTGTTCTTTCGCAGAGCTTCCAAAACATCCATGAGATGACCGGTGCGATCAGATTCGCTTTTGGAATACACAAGAATGTCATCGATGAACACAATAACCGAACGATCGAGCATCGGCCTACACACCCGGTTCATAAGATCCATGAACGCAGCTGGTGCGTTGGTCAAACCGAATGACATCACGAGGAATTCATAATGCCCATAACAAGTGCGGAAGGCAGTCTTTGGGATATCTTCCTCCCTAATTTTCAACTGATGATACCCGGACCTAAGGTCGATCTTCGAGAACCAACTAGCTCCTTGGAGCTGATCAAATAAGTCGTCGATCATTGGTAGAGGGTACCGATTTTTCAAAGTGAGTTTATTCAATTCACGGTAGTCGATGCACATCCGCATGCTACCGTCCTTCTTCTTGACGAACAGGACCGGGGCACCCCAAGGCGAGATGCTCGGTCGAATGAAGCCCTTGTTGAGCAAGTCTTCCAATTGAGCCATAAGTTCTTTCATTTCCTTTGGTGCTAGACGATAAGGGGCTCGAGCAACGGGTTTTGCATTCGGCACGAGGTCTATCTGGAACTCGACCTCGCGATCCGGCGGCACATCTGACAAATCATCTGGAAACACATCCGGGAAATCCCGAACAATAGGAACATCATTGACGGTAGCCACCTCGGTTTTCACGTTTATAGCATATGCCAGATACGCCCCGCACCCTCGCTGCATCAGTTTTCCTGCCTTAAGCATAGATATGATATGTGGCGTCACACCATTCCGATCACCGAAGACCGTAATTTGGGTCCCATCCGGGGCCCTTAGACGTACAAGTTTCTGACCAGAAACGATCTGAGCATCAACACTTGCGAGCCAATCCATCCCAAGCACCACATCGAAACAGCCAAGCGGCATCAAGTACAACCGCACCGGAAATCTATACCCAGACAACTCGATGAACAACCCTGGATAGCCCTAGACACGGAAACGGACTTTACTACAGCGACCTCAACCTCAAACACATCGACTACGCGCTCGGGTGATTTATTCAACGAGGAACAGAAAGCGGTAGACACAAAACTTCTACTAGCACCCGAATCAAATAAGACCGATGCGTGTAATTCATCAAGTAAAAAGGTACCTGGGATAATATTACACTACTGCTTAGTTACCCGATCACACATATGATTCCGAAAGAATAAGAAATTATAACGGTAGAATATAAAGATGAATAAGGAAAAAGTACTTGAAACAACACCCGCATCATCCTTCGCCTCTCTCTTGGAGATGTTGAAGGCCCTTGCCCTGGCCTTCGGCTTCTATTCCACTTTCCCCCTCGAGGAAGTCCCCTGACCGGACCCCCCCGCCTTGCTGGTTGGACAGCTTGATGCCAAGTGGCCGGCACCCTTACAACGGAAACAAGTCAGCGTCGGACACTCGAAATGGGGGTGTCCAACCTTATCACATCGAAAACAGGAACCAGACTGATGATCGTCGTTTGAGTCATGCAAAAACCTAATTAACCTAAGCAGCTAGGGTAAGTCAGGTATCGTATCCACCAGGAGTATGTGGTCAGTGTGAAGTGAAATCAATTCCTAAACTTATGAAGTAATTCAATTAACTAAGTGCTGATCACACTAGCAAACAGTTTGTGTTTTATAATAAACGAACAATTAATCAAGTATTCAATCATCAAACAAAGCAAATCACACCCGGGAATCCAAGTAAGCAATCAAACAACAATCTCATGCAACTTAACAGATTAACTATCTTGTGTCAACTACAGACTGACTAACCGGTTAAACCTTAGGCATCCACGCTCGCTAACACACGGCACTGGTTATCAAACGGTCCCTGCCAGTGTGAATCAACTAAGGGCAAACGTATGCTTTATTGCAAGTAACAGGTCAAGCAATCCTATGAGCAATTATTATAGCAATCGACAAACTAATCGTTCTGATCGAAATAAACCTAAACCGACTGATTGTACGAACATACTAAACATCAATACTCATAGATTAACATCAAAACAATTACAATTAGTTGTTCTAGTACATGAGAAATAAACTGAAAGATTACAAACTATACATCCCGGGTATGACTCGAAGGAACTTGCCGCGCATCGGCATCTCTCGGGCCTCGGTTATGATCTGGTAGGCCATGTATGATGCTTAGAGATGATTGGAAGTGATGGGGGCTTTCTCTTCTGCTCTGAAAATCGCCTGGAAGCTGAAGAATGGCGTCTAGGGTCGTCCCAATGTGTTATATAATAAAACCCTAATTTTCACGATTCTAGGGACCATCGCGTAGCGCGATGGCCTCCTCTCCTGGTCCATCGCGCTACGCGATGGACCAAAAGTCAACGCAGTCTAAATTACAGGGCATCGCGTAGCACAATGCCCCACCTTCAACAACCATCACGCTACGCGATGGGCCTCTTTTCTCAGCAACTTCGTTTAACTGCCTCGGTAAGCGTGCTGGACATCCCGGGTCTTCATTCCATGTTCATACAGGTCCAAATTAAGCGCGTTAAGTACCTGTGACCTGAAACACAATAAACATGTATGAAGTACCAAAGTTCCTAAAATAAACGAGTAAAACAAATACGTTAACCCAAATAAATATGTACAAATAAACCGAACATCACATCCCCACACTTATCTTTTGCTTGCCCTCAAGCAAACTCTAAAGTAAACATGAACCGCCATCATAGGTCAACCAATTATCACCATTAATACTAGCAAGGTTTAAGGTCATACCCAGTTTCCCAGACTGACACTTTCTAGATTGACAACCCACAAATAAAGTTAATGCCACCATAAAACTATAGAATCGCCCAGACAAGTGTACTTTGTTTCCGGTTAGGGCATACATGTTCATATCCCTCACACTATCAACACTCCACTCGGTTCAATATCTTGACTAGCAAAAGATGTGCCAGTATATGTCTCTGCCCTCAATATACCTAATATGAGTTACAACTTAATATGCTTGCAAGTCAGTCATATCTCCACCCATTAACCACCGGTTGCATAAAGACTCGGATTAGGGTTTTGCTAAGGCTTAGGTTTGGGTGCGGACTTGGACTTAGACTAGGTTTGGGTACAACTCGATAACGAACTGGATTTCATCACACGGGTAAAAATAAAATAAAGGCCAAGGCTGAAATGGTATGTAATGTTCAGTTTAACAAACGAAAAAGGAATAAGGTCAAACGGGCTCCTTGGGGATAATGTCGGGTAAGGAATTTATTTAGTGAGGAAAATATGTACGAAATGGGTTTTCTAAAGTCCTAATCTCCATACAGGTGGTGGTATTAAGATCTCGAATAGCATGTGACAAGCAAGTTCTAATTCTGTAAAACATACCGGTTTCCCTCAATAAATGGTAAGACCTGTTTTATATCTATTATATAATATGTGTATTAAGTATGGGGGCTAATCTCACAATATGTCTGGAAATATGGGCTTCCAACATGAAACATGTATACCCGTCCCCTTGACGCGTTATCTCGGCCTAAAAGTTTCCATTTTCAAACTTCTCATTTTTAAAAACATTTGTCGGGAAAACTATCAAGAAGCTGAAAAACCAACCATGACCAAAAACCTCTAACTTGGCATTAATAGCAATAAGTGACAGTTAATAACTTAAGTTTCTGAATACTGTTCGAGGTACTATCGGGCTAAAAAATTTCAATTGTCCCCCATCCCCACACTTGAGGTTGACATTGTCCTCAATGTTAAAATAATAATAAAACAATTAATAATCATTTGGGGGACGGGGTTGAACTGACAGTTTTACTACTTAAATACCTGAGAAACAAATGTGATGAACTACTGAAAATATACAATTACACTTCTAAAAACTAAAATAAAAATAACAAAATAGTTTATGAAACTGAAATCACTTGATAATAAAGACAATGCAATGCGAAACTCGGCCCACAACTCTCAACACACTCGTGACACATGTCTCCATCACTGACCAATTATGTCTAACCAACACTGCACAACTCTCGAGATATGTATAAGCAACCACTCACAAGTATAAGACTTAGGTCTTACGAGAGTTAAAATTATTATTATTTTATAAAATCATTACCGAGCCAAGTTAGTCAATTTCATAAAAATTTTTGTTAATTATTTAAAAATAATAAAAGACGTAACTCACTTTCGTAGGAATCACGATTGCATTTAGCGTATGCAACAAGCCCTTTAAACCCCCGGTAGCCCGGGTGTACGAGTGAGGTCTCGTGAGGGTTTATAGTGAACACACCCACAAAGTTCCAAAGTAACACAAACAAAAATACAAATATATACAAAGATACATATCAAATACAGTAGACAAAGTGGGAGGGCTGTTATATATAATTATTATTACTTATTTAATTTAAATATATATATATATATATATATATATATATATTTTAAGATCTGAGGACCCATCGCGTAGCGCGATGGGTCAGGTAAGCACAGATCGTGCTACGCGACCCAATTAATTCAAATTAGGGTTTGGACCCCCTCGCGTAGCACGATGGGGTTGGTCATGGCGTCATCGCGCTACGCGATGACGTCAGATGTCTGGGAAGTCCCAGCCACCATCGCGTAGGGCGATGCTGAGCTGTCCAGGGCCATCGCGTAACGCGATGGTCCCTAGTGAACAGAAAGTTTTTGCCGAATTGGGGTCGGGCATTTTCTGACCCAGTCACTTTTCAACATCCCGACAATACCCTGAACATGCTTCCGAAGTCGGAATTTGCAATACTTACCTGGAAAGCCGTGAAATTAACCAATTACTTACCAAACCTCCAAGAGCCACACTGCATCAAAAGCCTCCCCACACTTGAGATATGCTGCACAGAACTCGAGACCAAAGTTAAACAACGACACAACGAAAAGAAAATAAAATGGAACACACTTATAAACCACGGGTTGCCTCTCGGTCAGCGCTGAATTGCGTGTCTATAGCTCGCCAATGCCTCGAATGCTTCAAGTATTTTCATAAGCTGATGAGGTCACCATGGAACTCATCAATTCCTTTTCTCTCCTTCCCTTCCTTGTTGTCGGTTTCTCACCATCTTTCATCTTAATGACTCTCTCATTCCATCCTTTTCTCTTCATGCTACTTTTCAGCTCGTTCCTTTCACTTACAAAACATCCCTTTCTTGTATGATTTGTGCACGATGGTATGCACTTGTCAACAAGAGGGTTAGTAGCATTTTCAAACAATAATAACCGCTTAACACGGTTCCCACACTTAATGCCCAAAAATCCCTCAGCACAATCAATTACCGCATGTGTTGTGGCAAGGAACAACCTGCCCAGTATGACTTCAGATTGTTTAATATTACCCTTAGCATAATCAAGTACCAAGAAGTCAACTGGGTAGCTAAAATCGTCCACTTGAACCATTACATTAGTGACCATACCCAGGGGGTGTGTATGAGTTTGATTCGCCAACACCACGGTGGTGTTTACACTCTCTAACGGGCCAAACTCATACTGATCATATAAACTGCCAGGCATGACACTAACACATGCTCCAAGATCTAGAAGTGCCCGATCAGTTTTGAAATCTCCAATTTGAATTGATAAAAGTGGCACTCCCGGGTCTTGGAGTTTACTTGAGGTGGTATTATCCTCCACCTCCTCATCATCCGTGTTGGTCAACTTGGCATTTAAACATTTTTCACAAATGCAATTTTCACAAAAAGTTGATTCATTAGAGTTCGATTTCAATTCATTTTGAGAAATTGTTTCCTTTTGACCAACACATTCATTCTCATCATTAACATCATTCACCACCGCCTCAACAAACTGCGGTGGTGACTCAACTTCAAAACAAGTAATTTCAAAATGAGGTACAAGACTTACCTCGTTGATGTGCACACTATTACTCTTCTTTGAGCTTGAGCTGGCATGTTGTGGGTTTACTGTGGTATCGCTTGGTAGCTGACCCGCGTTCTTCTGAAATCTCGCCACGTCTGCTGCGAGCTGACCAATCTGCTTTAACATCGCTTCTGCTGACTTGTCTCTCAACTCGAACTGTCTCTACGTTTCCTTCTGATTATCAGCCACGAGCTTCAACAACGCATCGAGTTTCGAATGAATTGACTCGCCTGAATTTCCTGAACTACCCTTCTGCCGGTCCTGATTCTGATTACTCGACGAACTGTTACCCTGGTAACCATCTCTGTTAAATCCCTGACTGTTATACTGGCTGTTCGAACCACCCTGTCGGTAGCTGCTCTGCTGTCGGTTCTGGCTGGACCCCTGAAAGTTCGGGTTCGACTGACTCGACGCGTTCCCGTACTTGAAATTCGGGTGATTCCTTAGGCCCGGGTGATAAGTGTTCGAATTGAACCCTTGGCCCTTGGACTCCCCGTACGCGTAACTGACTTCCTCCTCATCGGTATACTCGTCATCATCGAACCCGGGGCAATCTTCAACCTTATGCCCCAATCCACCACAATCTGCACAAACCGGGAATTTCACCCCGACCTTACCAACCTCCTTCTTTTTCTCTTTCTGATAACCCGCGAGTTCCCGTTCCAACTCTGCAATTCTGACTGACTCGCTCGAGGCTGATTTAACTCTTCGGGTGACCCCGACTTTTCGTCTTCGATTTGCTGCTGCCTCTGCCTTGGAATCTTCACACATAAATTCCAAAAATTCCTAATCATCTTCCTCGGGTTGATTCAACAATTGACTATTACACGAAGCCTTCAAATGCTTTCTTTCTTCATACGTCAACCAATCAACGAAACACTTAACCAACTCCCACAACTCAATCTGATGGTGCGGGCACTTCCGAATCATTTCCTTGTAACGAATAAAAGCCTTGTGAAACAACTCACCCGGTAACTGTGAAAAGTGTCTAATCTCCATCCGGGCCTCGATAGTCTTCGACTGTGAATAGTACTCGTTAAGGAAAACCTGTTGCATCTCGGCCCAGCTCTCAATACTGTGCATCGGTAGCGATTTGAACCAATGTTTTGCATTGTCTTTTAATGAAAACTAGAACAACCGCAACCGAACCTCATCTTGATCATAAGTACCATCACCAATAGACCCGTAAATCGCTGAAAAATCTAACAAATGTGAATACGGGTCTTCCGATCCTAGTCCGTGAAAATGGGAAACTATGTTGATGTAGGACGGACGAGATTTAAATGTCGGCTGTCCCGGCACACGCACCTGTGGGACAATCAGTGATGCCCTATCTGAAATAGCCGGTCTGAACCGACTGTTAACACCCTGAACCGGAGGCCTGTAATTCCTTTGTCTAGCCCTCGGTTCCTCAAAACCTCCCTGATTAACCTGAATCGGCTGTCTCTGTTCCTCCCGATACCTGCCAATACCACCTCGATGAAGATTTCTGTTCCTCCACCTGTTACCTCTCACCCTAACCGGTTCCTCAACCTCATCAACCTCTTCAACACGCATTTTCATTTCTCGGGCCAAATTCCTCCTCATCTCCCTCTTCTTCATCTTCAGTGTGAATACTGACATGGTCAAACTCTTGAATAATTGTCTGTCGGTGACGAGGGGTATTGTTCGGGGCTGATGGCCCGGGTCTTTCATGGTTTCGGTTTCGGTTTCTGGAGTGTTGAGCTGAATTTTGAGATTGTTGATTGGTGTTTATTGGTGGTGGTGGATCATTGTTTGGTGGATTCAATTCGGGTTGGAAAACGATAATTTCGGGTGGTGGGTCTTGGTTTTGGTTCATGTTCTGACCATCCATGTCTGGATGTCTGATCTGAGCTCGGTTCTGCCGAGCTATACGTTCAATCTCTGGCTCATAAATCAGTGGGAAATTTCTTCCTGAATAACGGGTGTGCATAAACCTGTTACCTGCACAAATAACACACCCCACGTAAAATGGGAAAATAAAACAAAACTAAAAATAAAAACAAAAACTAAATTAAACTAAACTAAACAAAGAAATCAATTAATCATAAAAACACTAAGCGCACTAACTCCCCGACAACGGCGCCATTTTGATGACCGTCATTTGAGTCATGCAAAAACCTAATTAACCTAAGCAGCTAGGGTAAGTCAGGGTACCGTATCCACCAGGAGTATGTGGTCAGTGTGAAGTGAAATCAATTCCTAAACTTATGAAGTAATTCAATTAACTAAGTGCTGATCACACTAGCAAACAGTTTGTGTTTTATAATAAACGAACAATTAATCAAGTATTCAATCAATCAAACAAAGCAAATCACACCCGGGAATCCAAGTAAGCAATCAAACAACAATCTCATGCAACTTAACA